>NC_000067.6:109097103-109357103 GCF_000001635.26 Mus musculus
AAATTCTTTCAGACAGGAACAATTATGGGTCAGAGTTGTGACTGTGTGATGACTGCCCTCTCCCTCTTTTGATGCCCTGTCTTCCTGCTGGAGGTGGCCTCTATAACTTCCCTCTCCCTACTGTTGGGCACTTCATCTAAGGTCCTTCCATTTCAGTCCTGAGAGTCTCTCACCTCCTAGGTCTCTGGTGCATTCTGCAAGATCCCCACAACCACCTATCTCCCGAGGTTGATTGTTTCCATTCTTTCTGCTGGCCCTCAAGGCTTCAACCCTTTTCCCTTACCCAATACCAGATCAGGTTCCCCTCTTCCCGGTACTCCCCCCCCATATTCTTTCCCTTCCACGCCCCTCCCTCTCTCCTCTTGTGATTGCTATCTACTCCCTCCTGAGTGGGACTGACGCATCCTCACGTGGACACCCAAGATATCCAGATGGCAAAACCCACACCTCTTGTACTCCATTTTTTAATACGATTATTTAATTCTCTAAAGTCTAACTTCTTCAGTTCTTTGTATATATTGGATGTTATCCCTCTATAGGATGTAGGATTGGTAATGATCTTTTCCCAATTTGTTGGCTGCCATTTTGTCCTATCGACAGTGTTCCTTGCTTTTAAGAAGATATGCAATTTATGAGCTCCCATTTGTCAATTCATGATCTTAGAGCATAAGCCCTTGGTGTTTTATTCAGGAAAATTTCTCCTGTGCCCATGTGTTCAAGACTCTTTCCCAGTTTCTCCTTTATTAGTTTCAGTGTATCTGGTTTTATGTAGACTTAGACTTGAATTTGGACTTGAGCTTTGTAGAAGGAGATAAGAATGGATCAGTTTGCATTCTTCTACATGCTGACCTCCAGGTGAACCAGCACCATTTGTTGAAATGCTGTCCTTTTCCCACTGGATGGTTTTAGCTCCTTTGTAAAAGATCAAGTAACCATATGTGTGTGGGTTCAATTCCGGGTCTTCAATTCTATTCTATTGATCTTCCTACTTGTCTCTGTACTGATGCCATACAGTTTTTATCACTATTACTCTATAAGACAACTTGTGGTCAGGGATGGTGATTCTGCCAGAAAATCTTTTATTGTTGAGAATAGTGTTCGATATCCTGGGGTTTTTTGTTATTCCAGATGAATTTGCAAATTGCTTTTTCTAATTCTATGAAGAATTGAGTTGGAATTTTGATGGAAATTGCATTAAATCTGTAGATTGCTTTTGACAAGATGACCATCTTTACTATGTTAATCCTGCCAATCCATGAGCATGGGAGATTTTTCCATCTTCTGAGATCTTCTTCAATTCCTTTCTTCAGAGACTTGAAGTCCCTGTGATACAGATCTTTCATGTGCTTAGTTAGAGTCACACTAAGGTATTTTATATTATTTGTGACTGTCATGAAGGGTGTTGATTCCCTAATTTCTTTCTCAGTCCATGTATCCTTAGAGTAGAGGAAGGCCACTGATTTGTTTGAGTTAATTTTATATCCAGGCACTTTGCTGAAGGTGTTTATCAGGTTTAGGAGTTCTCTGGTAGAATTTTTGGAGTTATTTAAGTATAAGATCATATCATTAGCAAGTAGCGATATTTTGACTTCTTCCTTACCAATTTGTGTCCCTTTGACTTCCTTTTGTAGTCTAATTGCTCAGGCTTGGACTTCGAGTACTATATTGAATAAGTAGGGAGAGAGTGGGCAGTCTTGTCTAGTCCCTGATTTTAGTGGGATTGCTTCAAGTTTCTCTACATTTAGTATGATGTTGGCTTCTGGTTTGCTGTATATTGCTTTTTGCTATGTTTAGGTATGAGCCTTGAATTCCCGATCTTTCCCTGCCTTTTTCATGAAGGGTTACTGGATTTTCTCAAATGCTTTCTCAGCATCAAATCAAATGATCATGTGTTTTTTGTTTTGTTTTCTTTTTGTCTATGAGTTTATTTATATAGTGGATTATGTTGCTGTATTTACATATATTGAACCATCTCTGCATCCCTGGGATTAAGCCTACTTGTTCATGATGGATGATTGTTTTGATGTGCACTTGCATTCGATTTACAAGAATTTTATTGAGTATTTTTGCATTGATATTCATGATGGAAATTGATCTGAAGTTCTCTTTCTTTTGGGGGGTCTTTGTGTTGTTTAGATACGTACATAAAATTTCTCTAACATAAAGAAAAAGCTGTCCATGTGCATACAAGAAGCTTATCTAACTGGAAATAGACTGGGCCAGAAAAGAAGTTCCTCTTGTTACATAATAATCAAAAAATCAAATGCACAAAAGAAAGAAAGTATATTAAAAGTAGTAAGGGAAAAAGGTCAAGTAACCTTTTAAGGCAGACCTATCAGAATTACATGGACGTCTCGCCAGAGATTATAAAAGCCAGAAGATTCTGGGCAGATTTCATACAGACACAAATGCCAGCCCAGGCAACTATACTCAGCAGAACTGGGAGATTTTAACCCCAATGGCAATATTTCATTTAGAGGTTGTTTCCACACCAACTATGTATATTAAAATTAATTTTAGATTGTTAGTAGCCTTATTCCTTATGCATTTTAAAAGAGCCTTACTGTTTGTAATTTTATCCTCCTTCTTCTGAATTTACCTTTCTTCTCCCTAATCTCCTCTGTGTGTGTGTGTGTGTGTGTGTGTGTGTGTGTTTGTGTATGTACTAAGGATTGATTTTTGTTTCTTTAAAAGAAGCTATGAGTTAAAAAGAAAGCTAGAAGGTTATTTGTGAGTATTTGGAGGGATGCCAGGGTGGGCAGAAATGATATGCTTATAATCACAAACTTAAAAGATATGTTTTAAAAGCATAATTAGGAAACATTTTGATTGCTAGTTTAGAAATATTTACTAACAATATAAAATTTGCTGAGTTTTAGATTTTTTTATAAATTTCAAATGTTGTCATATAAAGGAAAATTCTTGTTCATATGTATTTGAAACTGTACATCTCATTAAATTCAACTCATATTCTCTTCTAGTTAAGTATAGCTTCTTGTGAAAACTTCTAATGTTTCCTCAAATGACAGAGTAGATTCAAGATTTGTCTTTCTGGATCTGGTTTACCTCATTAAATATGATCTCTTTTAATCTCATATATCTATATGTAATCTTCATGATTTCATTTTTCTTTACACTACTGTATATTTGTACTATGTATTCCTTATTCATCCATCAGTTGTAAGACTTATAGGTTGTTTTAAACTCCTAATTATTGTGACTGAAACAGAGGTAGCTACCCTAAGCAAGGATATGTGAAGCAGGATGTAGAGGTCTTTGGGTTGTGGTATTGAGAGATCATAAGCTAGCTTTACCTTTATCTTTGTGATAATACTCTACAATAATTTTCATAATGATTGTCTAGTGTCCTATTTCCTAAAAGTGAATGGAAATTCTCTTTCCTTCACATCCCTCGCAGCATTTGTTTTCTATTATTTCATTGATCTTTGAAATTTTGACAGGGATAAAATGAAATTTCAAAGAGGACAATGAATATTTTTGAACGATTTTCTAGAGTATATATTTTTAATCATTTTATTTACTTACATCTATAAACTCTCCATTCCATTCCCCCTGTCCGCACTCCCCCTTTGCATCCATGAGGGTTCTATTCCATCCAGTCACTCATTCCTGCCTCACCATCCTACGCTAGGACATCAAGCCACCACAGGACCAAGGGCCTCCCGTCTAAATGATGTCAGATAAGGCCACCGTTTGCTACAAATGTATCTGGAACCATGACTTGCTCCATGTATATTCTTTGGTAGTTTAGTCTCTGGGAACTCTGGGTGGTCCAGCTAGTTGATATGCTTCTTTTTATGGGGTTGAAATCCCCTTCAGCTCTTTCATTTCTTCTCCTAGCTCTTCAGTTGGTCTCCCTGGGCTCAGTCTGATGGTTGTCTGTGAGTATCTGAAGGTATATTGATCAGGTGCTGGTAGAAACTCTCAAGGAATAGTCATACCTTGTTCCTGTCAGCAAGCCCTTTTTGGCATCAGCAATGGTGATGGGGTTTGGGGTTTGGTGTCTGCAGATGAGATGGATCTCTATTAGTCTTCTTTTGAGAATTGTCTCTTCAGGTCTCAGACCATTTTGTAGCTCATTTGTTTTTTATTTCTCTCTTATTTTTGAGGTTATAATATATCACCCCTTCCATTTTGTCATTCTAACCCTTCAATATATCTTACTTTCTGTCTTTCAAAGGCCATTTTAAAATACCCACCAAACCCTGTTCCTCTCAATTTCCATTACTCCCCTCCACTTTTCCCTTTTTCACATTATGGAGTTTCTCTAATATTTTCATGTCATATATAGAGATAGAGATAGAGATAGAGATAGAGATAGAGATATATATTTGAATGTGTATATTATTTTAAATAAAGAATTATACAAGCGTGGAGAAATTAATAGCACTTGGTTATCTCAGAGTAGCTTAATTAGCAAACACAATTACTTTCACTTGCATTTGTTTTCTTGTTAATAATGTAATTAATACCTTCATTATTCAATGTGGCTGAAGAAAGCCCCACTATCTAATAAATTGTGTTGCTTTATAATAACAGTGGTGATACAGATCAGGAAATGTCAACTGTGTGTGTCAATTTTATTAGACAACATTAATGGGAAGAAGAAGCATAAGACAGATTGTGTGCATGAGAGATCAAGAATTTGTGATTTGAGAGAGATGCAGAAACTCTCAAATATATCGTAGTTAGACAATATTTGTTTTGGACACAGAAAGTAACTGGCCTTTTCAGAAAGCAATGAGAATTAAAAAATCAAGCCACCACAGGACCAAGGGCCTCCCCTCTAAATGATGTCAGATAAGGCCATCTTCTGCTACAAATGTATCTGGAACCATGACTTGCTCCATGTATATTCTTTGTTTGGTAGTTTAGTCTCTGGGAACTCTGTGTGGTCCAGCTAGTTGATATGCTTCTTTTTATGGGGTTGAAATCCCCTTCAGCTCCTTCATTTCTTCTCCTAGCGCTTCAGTTGGTCTCCCTGGGCTCAGTCTGATGGTTGTCTGTGAGTATCTGAAGGTGTATTGATCAGGTGCCGGGAGAAACTCTCATGGAATAGTCATACCTTGCTCCTGTCAGCAAGCACTTTTTGGCATCAGCAATGGTGATGGAAAAGATTTGAGTGATATCCATGAGACATAGATACTTTTTATTGGTTATTTTATTTATTTACATTTCAAATGTTATCCTCCTTCTGAGTTTCCCCTCATTAAACCCCCTACCCCATTCCTCCTCCCCTGCCTCTATGAGGGTGCCCCATACCTATCCACCCTAGGATCTAGGATTCCCCTACTCTGGTTCATTGAGCCTTCATAGGACCAAAGGATTCCCCTCTGTTGATGACAGATAAGCCAACCCTCTGCTACATATCTTGTTGGAGCCATGGGTCCCTCTATCCCATATATATATATATATATATATATATATATATATATATATATATATATATATACACATACTCTTTAGGTTTTTTTTTGTTTGTTTGTTTTGTTTTTTGTCCCTGGAAACTTTGGAGGGCACAGTTTGTTGATATGGTTGTTCTTCCTATGTGGTTGCAAACCCCCTCCAGTCCTTGCCCTATCTTCTCCAATGGGGTCTCCACGTTCAGTCAGATGTTTGGCTGCTTGCATCTGTATCTGTCTTGGTCAGGCTCTGACAGAGCCTCTCAGATTACCACTATACCAAGCTCCTATCATCAAGCTCTTAGCATCATTGGTAATGTCTGGGTTTGGTGTCTTCAGATGTGATGGATCCCTAGCTGGGCTGTCTCTGGATGGCCAATGGTGAAAATCTGATCAGGAAGATAAAAGCCCAGCTACTCATATGAGTATATTATGAGTTAGTGTTTCTATATATATACATGTTTTGGAAGTTGTCACTAAGACTCATTCTGTAGAATAAGTTTGTTGGTGTTTGAAAACTTGGAGAAAAATATCGCAAAATGTTGAATTATCCAAGATTTTTATGTAACACAGGTAAAATGTGAAGGTTTAACCCCTGTATTAACCCCTACTCTTTGTACTTTCAAAGTCAGATATTCATCTTAAACACAATGAAGACTTAAGAACAAACTGTTCATTGGATGAATAAATTTAGGTAATAATGTTTCTCCTAACTTTATCCTTTAATTTATTCTTATTCATAATATATACATAGAATATCTAATTTAAACTATAATGAATGTTTAAATTAGAATATAATTATGTGTTATTTTAGTTAACTGAAGAGACCCTATTTGATGACTCACATAACCAAGAATGAGATACACAAAATTAGGTTCTAACTGTGGAAAAAAATTTGAACTGATCCAGTATCTTTATATGCTTCTCCAGCTCACAGAAGTCAAGTACCATTTTTCAAGTACCGTTTTTCAAGTACCGTTTTTCTAGTTTCTTTTATTTTGTTACACTTAAGATTTCTCAATAGAAGTAATAGAAAATATCTTGAGACATTTGTCCTTATAATAGTACTTTAAGTAAAATTTGAAGTAATAAAGTCTTAAATGATGAAATATATCTGATTGTTAAGTGTACTACAATTAGATGCATAGTTTAGGGTTCCATATGTTTTCCAAAGTCTCGATATTGTCTAATGTATAGGAGATAGAACTTTTAGGACACACACACACACACACACACACACATATATATATATATATATATGTATGTATGTATATATATATATATATATATATATATAATTAGGATAGGTCAAAGAGATTCAATACAAATCCTCTACAACATTTAATGCCTGAATCCTTAAAAATAATTAAATATTGACAATCACTTAAGAAAACCTGAAATTTAGTTGGAATCATTTCAAAATATCTATCTATTATCTTAGTATTGTTGGTAATAGAAGCATTCTTAAAAATTTAAATACCCTGTCTAATTAAAACCAAAATATGTAGGTACATTGTCATGTATTTTGTGGTTTTACATAACAGTGATTTTAGTGATTCTAATTCTAATATCCCTAAATAAAGATAAGCTACAAGATTCATTGTCTTTTTTCCATGTTAATTGTCATCGAATCACTTTTTAAAATATTATTAGGTTATGGGTCTTAAAAATAAAAAAAAAATATTATTTTATATGAAAATTTCCATCTTGGAAAATAAGTAAAAGACACAAAATTAGAAACTTCATAATATTATTAGAAATGAGTAAAATTCATGTAATTACTTACAGTATAGAATTTGTGGATATAAATAATGATAAAATGTTTGGACAACATATTGATGAAACATTGAAATATACCTTATTATTACATTGTTTAAATAAAATGAAATGGTAGTTTTGTTTCACATTAAAAAAAAAAAAGCCTGACAAAATAGAATAGAACATTGCATGCATTCTATTTGCTAGTAGTTTTTCATGTATAAAATGATCTGCTTTTCTCTAAATTATATATTTGATAAGTGTGATTACTCTATTCAAGAAGTATTTTCTGTTATTAACTTTCCCTGAGAGTCAGAATACAATCCTAGAAAGGCCCCACTTCTTGTCCTATATTTGTGTTGATATATACCTTTATGCATAGTCCTTCAGTATTTAATGTGAAGTGTATCTGATATGCATTTTACCAGGATCATAGAATTACTTCATAGATATATGGATTATCCACACAATGGTTTCTATATGTACTCATTTAATAAGAGTATTTATTACAACAAAATCGAGATGCTGACAATGTAATATACTCAGAGAATAACATCTTGTCTAAGAAACATTGACAATAAATTCATTGATGTTTTATATTTATAACATATCTTTTTTATTGTATTCCCTAAAGTAGATCAAAGAAAAGAATACAAAAAAAAGTAAAGTTTACAGACTGCTAACTCATTTAGCAAGATGTATCATGATTTAAAATGGCAAATTTAACTATTTGATTTTAGTCAAGTCTTCTCATGTCTATTCCTGTATTTCAGCAATTTTTAAAGTTCAAAAATATTTTCCAAACCTGACAGAAATAAAACAATATTTAGATGAACTGGATACTGCTTTGGCCATCTGTCTTCTATATTGTATGTGTAGCTCTTCCTTTAGCCAGATTATATTTTCATAATTGGCCCTTTAATCTGAATACCAAATGATCAGTGGTGAGTGCCAGCTGGACTGGGACAAGAATTACTAGCATATGTACTGTACCTCAGGTTATTATTGTCAAACCACTACAAAGTATGTCTGCAACTCGTGTATATAAATATACTCTGAATTCATTATAGTAGATAATAACATGATCTTTTATTCAAGTCAGGATTACAGTGGGTGCAGTACAAATGTTACTAAGAAATTCAGAACAGAGGTCTCATTGCAGAAGGTTGTTTTGGAACAATAACAGCAGACCTGGCAGACTCAGTACCACAGAGTACTTAACCCTGGGCTGAGGATGATGGCTCGTGACCGGACTCATCATAGTGTTTTTATAGATTTTGTTTTATGTATCTACACACTTTCTTTGCATCCTGTATCTAACGTGCTAACTATCTCAGTGATGGTGTACAGTAACTGGTTGGATGCACTTTTCTTATAGACTTGTGTTCATATAGAAAAGGCTGGCTACTCACATAGTTAAGTATGATTTTTGAAGTGATAATCATCATATTGTTTCTCCTGTTTTAAGGAAAGGGTAAGAGGACAATTTGATACACATTGGCTACCTGATCTTTCTCCTCAGCATTTTTTTACAGTTCTTTTCTTCATAATCTATAAACTGAATTTTCAATTAATATATTCCTAAACTTATGTCAAGTATTAGTCTTATGAAACTACTTTAGATCCTTTCATTTAAAGGCTGTTCGACTACCTTAAAGACAGTTAATCATGAATATAGCCAATAAATATTTAATGGAAATACTACAATCAAATTGTCACATTTGTGACTCATGTTAGTTGTAAATTTCTTTTCTTAGGACCATTTGTTACTTTATCTATAAGTGATTCTATATATTTAGGTGTTTATTTTTTCTTTAATATTTCTTTTATTTATAATATAATTTTATCATTTATTTGTTCTCTTTCCTCCCTTTAACTACTCATAATACAAAGTCTTGCTTTTTTCCAAATTCATAACCTTTATTCCATTAATATTTGTTACACATACTATGCATGTATACACATAAATTTCTAAATATATACATACACCTTGGTTAAATTGTCTAATGTTACTTGTGTGCATATGTTTTCTGGTCTGATCGTTTGGTATTGGATAATTAATTGGTATGTTCTTCCCTGGGGAAAACCATTTGTTTACTCTCAGCATCTCTTTCTTGTCTATAATATTTGTTCATGTTTTAGGCCGTGTCTGATTTCCCCTATCCACTCTAACATGACTATTGGTGTCATCTTTTTTTCAGCTCATGGTTAGGAAGTCATGAAATTTTATGAATGTAGCTTCTTAGTATGGTAAACATAAAGAACAAAAATAACGTCTTCATTATCTTTTAAGTGTAAAAATTTGTAAAAGATTGTTCCATATAGTAGTTTTAAATTATGCTTACCATAAATTAAAATGCTAAAAGAAGAGGCAGTTGGTCAAATGAGTTAGGGAACAACTTTATCAATTCTACACATTTTCATAGCACAAATTAATATACCTCCTAACAGTATAAGAAGGTAATTTATTAAAATTTTTTTTTGTATTTTCAACAGGATTTATAAAATAACTAGAACCATGAAATGTGTCCTGTGTTATTGTCCAAAATGAAACACATGATTGTTTAGATACCATCTTGATTGGCATCCCTAACAAGATGATGAGGTTTAAAAGCCACACATGCTCTGAATGCAATATTTCACTAGTGGAGAAAAGACCATGTAGAAGTAGAAAATTCACACAAGCATAAGTATGGGACAAATAAACCCTATGGTGAGTTCATCATGATGCTACTAGTGGGCTCAGAGAGAGTGCTGAATGTGTTTCAGTGTAATCTTAACAAAGGGGCAAGGGAACGGCAGTAGGAGGGGGGAGCGGGTATCTTGGTACAACAATATCTTACCCGTCAGTGATTGATGCTCCTTTTAACAAAGTATTAAAAAGGCTGCAATTTAAAAAAGGAATATAGCAACTTCTCATGATCAGAATTTGGCATTTGGTTTTGATGAGCAGAATTCACCACAAACATTATATGAATGCAGCTCCCGGGTCTCTGTCTGTTGTACCCATCCTCAACATCTTCTATAGAGTATGTATATATCAAATACTTGAGATTGTCTGACATCATCACAAATATTTAAAGTAACAGAGAAAACTGGCAGTGTATTTTCCACAGGGAAATGTTTCTTTCTATATGTTTTAGCATAGATTCTACAAATATGGTATATATAATGAGATATTATCTTTATGATATCAACTGAAGAAAAATATATACAGATGAAATAAAGTTACCTGATCTTTCCTTTATTCTTGTATTTATTACTCATTTTTGTTATCTAAAATTTTATTTATTCTTGAATATTGGTCATGATGCACTTGATCTGGAAAATTTAAAGGAAGGTCAAATATGACATTTCAAACAATGTAGCATATCAAATCATGGATTGAAAACTTGCATATTTCTGTCTAGATTCTATATTGTCTGTAAAGAGTTGTTTGTGGTTTAGAAACAAACATTCAGTTTAGAAGTTCTACCTTACTAGTGGCTCCAATATGGTTTGTGTTTCTTACTTAATTCTAATTACTTACTTTCTTTCTGTTCTAAATATGCTCATTAGTATACAACCCTGTAATTTCCTTTTAAGTTTTACAGACCTTTAATATCTGCAAGTAGTTTTAATTTTACTCTGGTTTTATAGTACATACCACAATATTTAGTATGTATTTTAAGTGACTTACAAATTAGTAAAGAGAAATGACATACATCAGCTTCAAAATGGCATATAAATGTCAAATTTATTGCTCTAAGACTAAGAGTCAATAAATGGTATATATAAAAATTTACTACAGATGCTTTTCTTGTTTTCTTTCAGGTCCTAAACAGTGACCAATTAATTAGTAGCAGCAAAGTTGCACGGTAAAACAGCAATGGTAATTCTGGCCATTCATGTTTTAAAGGTCAAGTTAAAAAAAAAAAAGCATTGGAAAAATAAAGTGTTTTTTAAAAAGTTTCCAAGCTACAGTTTTCTAATAAAGAGTTGCTTTGCTCTTTTGATGGATGTTAAGATGAGGTATCAGACATGCATTCCCATACTTGTAGCCAGTTAATGGAACACCCTACTGGATAAAGTGCTTTTGACAGTCAATGTGCTGCTCTGTTTATAAATCAATACTTTTCCTTAATTTTGTAATTTCCAGTTTATTCTCAGTAGACAAATATGTATTTGACTTTGCAGCATCAAATGTTTTTCCTTATGAATGTTCTTTGCTATCAAAGTTCATCAAGATGCTGACCAAATAGATCTTGTCATCTGAGAATTCTCTTTAGAATTATTTCAAGTGAGAGAGTATTATATTGATTTCAGCATTTATTCTATATGGAAATTGGATTTTTTAACCTTATGCATCTGGCCAAGTGTCCTCTGAGGAAAGAAACTAAAGTAACAGTTTCCTCAAAATAATCCTTAGGAACTGGTCTGATACAAGTTGAAAAAGCAGAAGAGTTGTATGTGCTTAATCAATTAATAACTAAGTGGTATTGCAATTATCAGATTGTTATATTTTCTTAAATGTACTAATATAAACTTTTGTATCAAAACATAAATTCCCTTATATTTAAATATTTTGATGATTAAAAATATATTTTTTTAATTTTAAAGTTTCATGTAACTAGAAATAAAATTATTTGCATTATTAGGTTTGATTTTGAAGTTGCATTAAGAGACACTTTTATCAAGGCTGGAGGAAACATGTTATATTAGGCAGTGTTCTATTGATATCCTCAGGAGGCCTGGTCTATTGGAAGGGAAACTGAGAAACTATGGTTATGGTAGGGTTGCATTATGTGAATGAAGAATGGAGAAAGAAAGAAGTAAAGTTACAAATAAAAAGAATAGTCACTTTAATTCTATTGTTCCATGAAAAAGCTTGCCACAAACCTCTCAGACAATGCTGATAAGAATTTTGTTACTTTTTGGTAGTTTTTAGAAGATTTTTATTATCCCTGTAAAAAGGAATTCTATTATACATTTTTGAAAATTATTGATCACATCGATTAAAAATGGGAGTGAAGAGAAATAATATATTTTCATAGTTTGACCCTCCAAATTTTGATTGTTCCTATAATTATTATCAGCTCAATTAGTCCCTTGACAACAGTTCTATCCATTTGATTTACAAAGGATTCACATCAAAACTCCTCAAAATTTTAGAAAATATCATATTTCTACTAAAACTTTTGGTGACTTTTATGAACAAAACCATACTAGACCTAAAAAGAGAAGTAGACACAATAAAGAAAACCCAAAGTGAGGCAATGCTGGAGATAGAAACCCTAGGAAAGAAATCTAGAACCATAGACGTGAGCATCATCAACAGAATACAAGAGATGGAATAGAGAATCTCAGGTGCAGAAGATTCCATAGAGACCATCGGCACAACAATCAAAGATAATACTAAACGCAAAAAGATCCTAACTCAAAATATCCAGGAAATCCAGGACACAATGACAAGACCAAACCTACTGATAATAGGAGTTGATGAGACTGAAGATTTTCAGCAAAATCTTGCTAGTGTGTGCAATGGTGTCAGAGTTTAGAAGCTGATTATGGGATGGATCCCTGGATATGGCACTCTTTAGATGGTCCATCCTTTCGTCACAGCTCCAAACTTTATCTCTGTAACTCTTTCCATGGGTGTTTTGTTCCCAATTCTAAGAAGGGGCACAGTGTCCACACTTTAGTCTTCGTTTTTCTTGAGTTTCATGTGTTTAAGAAATTGTATCTTATATCTTGGGTATCCTAAGTTTTTGGCTAATATCCACTTATCAGTGAGTACATATTGTGTGAGTTCCTTTGTGATTGGGTTACCTCACTCAGGATGATGCCCTCCAGGACACCATTGCACACACTAGCAAGATTTTGCTGAAAGGACCCAGATTTCTAGACAGATACCAGGTACTAAAGTTAAATCAGGATCAAGTTAATGATCTAAACAGTCCTATATCCCCTAAAGAAATAGAAACAGTCATTAATAGTCTCCCAGCCCAAAAAAGCCCAGGACCAGTTGGGTTTAGTGCAGAGTTCTACCAGATCTTCAAAGAAGATCTAATCCCAGTTCTGCACAAACTATTCCACAAAATAGAAGTAGAGGGAACTCTACCCAACACATTCTATGAAGCCACAATTACTGTGATACCTAAATCACAGAAAGATCCAACAAAGATAGAGAACTTCAGACCAATTTCCCTTAGGAATATCGATGCAAAAATACTCAATAAAATTCTCACTAACACAGTCACTAAAACATTAAAGCAATCATCCATCCAGACCAAGTAGGTTTTATTCCAGGGATGCAGGGATGGTTTAATATACGAAAATCCATCAATGTAATTCATTATATAAACAAACTCAAAGACAAAAACAACATGATCATCTCGTTAGATGAGGAAAAAGCATTTGACACGATCCAACACCAATTCATGATAAAAGTCTTGGAAAGATCAGGAATTCAAGGCCCATACCTAAACATGATAAAAGCAATCTACAGCAAACCAGTAGCCAACATCAAAGTAAATGGTAAGAAGCTTGAAGCAATGCCACTAAAATCAGGGACTAGTCAAGGTTGCCCATTTTCTCCCTACCTATTCAACATAGTACTTGTAGTCCTAGCCAGAGCAATTCGACAACAAACGGAGATCAAGGGGATAAAAATTGGAAAAGATGAAGTCAAAATATCACTTTCTGCAAATTATATGATAGTATATATAAGTGACCCTAAAAATTCCACCAGAGAACACCTAAACTTGATAAACAGCTTCGGTGAAGTATGAGATATAAAATTAACTCAAACAAGTCAATGGCCTTTTTCTACACAAAGAATAAACAGGCTGAGAAAGAATTTAGGGAAACAACACCTTTCTCAACAGTCACAAATAATATAAAATTTCTTGGCGTGACTCTAAGGAAGTGAAAGATCTCTAAGGAAGGAAAGTGATAAAAACTTCAAGTCTATGAAGAAAGAAATTAAAGAAGATCTCAGAAGATGGAAAGATCTCCCATGCTCATGGATTAGCAGGATCAACATTGTAAAAATGGCTATTTTGCCGAAAGCAATCTAAAGATTCAATGCAATCTCTATCAAATTTCCAACTCAATTCTTCAACGAATTAGAAAGAGCAACCTGCAAATTCATCTGGAATAATAAAAAACCTAGGATAGCAAAACTCTTCTCAAGGATAAAAGAACCTCTGGTGGAATCACCATGCCTGACCTAAAGCTTCACTACAGAGCAATGCTGTGACGAAAGAATGGACCATCTAGTGATTGCCATATGCAGGGATCCATCCCATAATCAGCTCCCAAACGCTGACACCATTGCATACACTAGCAAGATTTTGCTGAAAGGACCCAGATATAGCTGTCTCTTGTGAGACTATGCCGGGGCCTAGCAAACACAGAAGTGGATGATCACAGTCAGCTATTGGATAAGTCACAGGGCCCCCAATGGAGGAGCTAGAGAAATTACTCAAGGAGCTAAAGGGAACTGCAACCCTATAGGTAGAACAACATTATGAACTAACCATTACCCGGAGCTCTTGACTCTAGCTGCATATGTATCAAAAGATGGCCTAGTCGGCCATCACTGCAAGGAGAGGCCCATTGGACTTGCAAACTGTATATGCCCCAGTACAGGGGAACCCCAGGGCCAAAACGGGGGAGTGGGTGGGTAGTGGATTGGGGGGGGGTGGCAGACTTTTGGGATAGCATTGAAAATGTAAACGAGGAAAATACCTAATAAAAATAAAATTAAATTTAAAAAAAAAACTGCATGGTACTGGTATAGTGACAGACCAATGGAATAGAATTGAAGACCCAGAAATGAACCCACACATCTATGGTCACTTGATTTTCGACAAGGGAGCTTAAACCATCCAGTGGAAGAAAGACAGCATTTTCAACAAATGGTGCTGGCACAGCTGGTTTTTATCATGTAGAAGAATGCAAATCGATCCATTCCTATCTCCTTGTACTAAGGTCAAATCTAAGTGGATCAAGGAACTTCACATAAAACCAGAGACACTGAAACTTATAGAGGAGAAAGTAGGGAAAAGCCTCGATGATATGGGCACAGGGAAAAATTCCTGAGTAGAACAGCAATGGCTTGTGCTGACAAATGGGACCTCATGAAACTGCAAAGGCAAAAGACACTGTCAATAAGACAAAAAGGCCACTAATAGATTGGGAAAGGATCTTTACCTATCTTAAATCAGATAGGGGACTAATATCCAATATATATAAAGAACTCAAGAGGGTGGACTCCTGATAATCAAATAACCCCATTAAAAATGGGGATCAGAGCTAAACAAAGAATTCTCACCTGAGGAATACCGAATGGCTGAGAAGCACCTGAAAAAATGTTCAGCATCGTTAATCATCAGAGAAATGCAAATCAAAACAACCCTGAGATTCCATCTCCCACTAGTCAGAATGGATAAGATCAAAAATTCAGGTAACAGCAGATGCTGGCAAGAATATGGAGAAAGAGGAACACTCCTCCATTGTTGGTGGGATTGCAAGCTTGTACAACCACTTTGGAAATCAGTCTGGCGGTTCCTCAGAAAACTGGACATAGTACTACCGGAGGATCCAGCAATACCTCTCCTGGGCAAATATCCAGAAGATGTCCCAACCGGTAAGAAGAACACATGCTCCACTATGTTCATAGCAGCCTTGTTTATAATAGCCAGAAGCTGGAAAGAACCCAGATGCCCCTCAACAGATGAATGGATACAAAAAATGTGGTACATTTACACAATGGAGTACTACTCAGCTATTAAAAAGAATGAATTTATGAAATTCCTAGGCAAATGGTTGAACCTGAAGGGCATCATCCCGAGTGAGGTAACACAATCACAAAAGAACTCTAATGATATGTACTCACTGATAAGTGGATATTAGCCCAGAAACTTAGAATAGTGAGATATAAGGTACAATTTGCAAAACACATGAAACGAAGAAAAGAAGAACGAAGACCAGAGTGTGGACACTTTGCCCCTTCTTAGAATTGGAAACAATCACCCATGGAAGGAGTTACAGAGACAAAGTTTGGAGCTGAGACAAAAGGATGGACCATCTAGAGACTGCCATATCCAGGGATCATCCATCCATCCCATAATTAGCCTCTAAACAACGACACCATTGCATATACTAGCAAGTGTTTGTTGCAAGGACAGTGATATAGCTGTCTCTCGTGAGACTAGGCCGGGGCCTACCAAACACAGAAGTGGATGCTCACAGTCAACTATTGGATGGATCACAGGGCCCCCAATGGAGGAACTAGAGAAAGTATCCAAGGAGCTAAAGAGATCTGCAACCCTGTAGGTGCAACAACATTATGAACTAACCTGTACCCCTGAGCCCTTGACTCTAGCTGCATATGTATCAAAAGATGGCCAGTTGGCCATCACTGGAGAGAGAGGCCCATTGGTCAGGCAAACTTTATAGCATTGGAAATGTAATTGAGAAAAATAAGTAAAAAAAAAAAAAAAAAAACAAACCTTTTGGTGACTTTTTATATATGCTTTCTTCATCTTAATTCTGATTTTGTTTTATATCTTTATATCATTAAAATTCATCTGTATAATTTCAAACTTACTTATAATAAATATTTTTGCTGCACATAACAAATTTAAGACAAAATGCTTCATTATCAATTTAGGACAGTTTAATGAAAATATTTTTTTAATGTGTACTAAAGAACATGGCCTCATAACCAGGATCATATTTATTACATACAAAGTGATTTATGATTAGGCTTAAAATCCATTTTGTCTAAAATATGGAGTCAGTAAACTATGTATTGTTTTTATGAATCTTTGGTGTGGCACAAACACACAGCAATAACTTTGATTATCCCAATAAAACCTGCAATTAGTATCATCTATTGATAGCCAGAGAATGTAATAATGTACATATTTTAACTTTCCTTCAAGATATTCACATAAATGAAAAACAGATTAAATAAATCCAGGCACACATTATAATAGAGAGATACATATTTTAAGAGTGCATGGGATCACACTTGTTGCCTAGTTCTAAAGCAGTAAATTCCAAGTTCCTACAATATCTTCAATAGTTCACTTCAGGAACATGCCCAATCACTACTCTATCAGCTTCTTTTTAACCGGAATCTGTCATTCTATTGTTTTCTCTAAATATGCATTTTAAAGAGAGATAACTAAGGCGTGACCTAAGAGTGAATTTTCAGTTCATATTCAGTTTATTATGTATCCCTCAAAGGTGAGACAAAAACTAATTTTCCCTTCAAAAAAGAATGAGCATCTTTTCTAATTCAGTCTCAAGACATCGAGGTTTCCTCCTGTTTAGTTCAACCTCCTTTGCTTATGTCATGCTTACTAATTATGCCTGTGTAAATTAGTTCCTTAGTCCCCTAGTTCTCTAGTATAGAGAACTCTCTAGTCCCCTATGATTGCTACTTAGATATCTGGTAGATGATTCTGAAAATAAAATGTCCTGTAATTGTAAGATTTTATTAACTTGGGGGTATGTAATTATGTATTCCTATATAAAATTATCTATTTTCTTATTTATATTTGAGATTATACTATAGTTACACCATTTCTCGCAACTACCCCTAAACCCTTCCACATACTTCCCTTTGCTCTAATTCAAACCCATGGCCTTGTTTTTTTTTTTTTTTTCCACTAATTGTTATTGCATGCATCTATCTATACATATACACACATATATCCTGGTATATAACATGATCAGTTATCATGTTACTTGTTTGTATATTTTCATGACTGACTCTTTGGCACGGAAACACCAAATTCATTTATGTGAATATTTTGAAGGAAAGTTAAAACGGAATGCCCTTTCTGGGGAAAAATACTTTTCTTCTTCCAGATTCCCTTACTTGACAGTATTATTTTTACAGTGCTGGGGTCTCATGGGCCTTTTACTATCCTCTCTGTCATACCCATTGGTATTGTGTCATTCAGCTCACATTCTGACAATCATGATGGCAAGATTTTTACGGCCATAACTTCTGATATCACAGGGGACAATATCCTCAGAGCATACTGTCTGATGTTGTGGTATTTCAGTCTTTCTGCCCCATCTCCTGCAATGTTACCTGAACCTGAGGCACAGGGTATTTTCTAACATGTATCCATTTATTCTAGACTCCACAACTCTATGTTTTGCTTAGCTCTGATTTTCTGAGGTGATCTTGTCCATTACAAAGAGAGATTTCCTTGACAAGAGGTAAAATCTGTGAGTATTAGGCCAAATGTTTATAGACTGCCATCGGGGATTATACCACTTTAGTAAATTATTGGTTGTAGATATTCCTCCAGTATCCATGACTTCGCTATCACTAAGTAGTTAGCTAGGTGTTCAGTAGCACGCATGTTTTCCCTTTTGCTGAGCAGGTATTTATTAACTAAGTAGAGAGATTTCCATGCCACCTTCACCTTCTACAGTGATTTCAAAAGCAAAACATAACAGGCTGTCATTTCTGGAAGTCTTATGGAAGCCTTGGCCAATAACGCAAAAAAAAAGGACTATTTGAGAAATATTAGCTTATATAATTATACATGTAATTTCATGTATTTTAGTTAATTTCAGGTACATTGTTAACTACTTAACTGAAAATGTAAAACAGGACCACTGCAAGGCTGGGTGGAGGAGTTTTTATGCAATAAAGAAGGGAACAACAGGATACAATAGATCCAATTAAAGAAAGTGAAAATGGAGGGCATTTTGGGGGAGGGAGCAAAAAGTAAATACAGAAGAAAGGTAGAAGGAGAGGAAAGGGTAATAGTAGAATACAAAGGAGCTCATAAGGAAAAAGAAAAGATGTGCTTCTCTAGGAATAGGGGAAGGAGGTAAATACAGAAGGAGCAATTCAGGTAAACAATAGTAAGGATATCTGAAAAGACCTAAAGCTGTGCTAAATTATTTTTGGTCATTTTATCATTTCAAAAACTACCTGACGTTCTATTCCTTAAGTAGAACACTCAAATACAATACTGGATCTACCAGTTTGAACCATATAAGGAAGCACATTTTGTTTCTGTCATTTGTTGTTACATATACTTACGAGTTGTACTAATACTTGAAATCATGTAGTCTAAGTGCTTTTACAGAGATTTTTCTAGTGCAGCTTTCCAAAAAGCGACAAGGAAGCACACAAAGCACCAATATATCAACCAGAAGTCATATGCTCATTACTTTCAAATTCCTTACATATTGCAATTCATTTAATCTATACCAGGAGCCCCCTTGTTCGTAGCTTGGCTGCTAATATTTATAATTTCCTGATGATATAATTTTGCATTTTTAACAAATTTTTTATTAAATATTTTCTTCATTTGCATTTCAAATGCTATCCCGAAAGTCCCCTATAACCTTCCCCTGCCCTGCTCCCCAACCACCACTCCTACTTCCTGGACCTGGCATTCCTCTAAACCAGGGCATATGATCTTCGCTATACCAAGGGCCTGTCCTCCCTGTGATGGCCAACTAGGCCATCTTCTGCTACATATGCAGCTAGAGACACAAGCTCTAGGGGTACTGGTTAGTTCATATTATTGTTCCTCCTATAGGGTTACAGATCCCTTTAGCTCCCTTTTCTAGCTTCTCCAATGGGGGCCCTGTGTTCCATCCTATAGATGACTGTGAGCATCCACTTCTGTATTTGCCAGGCACTGGCATAGCTTCACAAGAGACAGCTCTATCAGGGTCCTGTCAGCAAAATCTTGCTAGCATATGCAATAGTGTCTGCATTTGGTGGCTGATTATGGGATGGATGCCTGGGTGGAGCAGTCTCTGATGGTCCTTCCTTCCATCTCAGCTCCAAACTTTGTCTCTGCAAATCCTTTCATGGGTATTTTGTTCCCCATTCTAAGGAGGAATGTTGTATCCATACTTTGTTCTTCCTTCTTCTTGAGTTTCATGTGTTTTGCAAATTGTATCTTGGGTATTCTAAGTTTCTGGGCTAATATCCATATCATATTACATATCATGTGAGTTCTTTTGTGATTGGGTTACCTCACTCAGGATGATATCCTCCAGATACATCCATTTGCCTAAAAAATTCATAAATAAATTGTTTTTAATAGCTGAGTAGTACTCCATTATATAAATGTACCACATTTTCTGTGTCCATTCCTCTGTTGAGGGACTTCTGGGTTCTTTCCAGCTTCTGGCTATTATAAATAAGGCTGCTATGAACATATTGGAGCATACCCTTATTACCAGTTGGAACATCTTCTGGGTATATGCCCAGGTGAGGTATTGCTGGATCCTCCGGTAGTACTATGTCCAAATTTCTGAGGAACAGCTAGACTGATTTTTAGAGTGGTTGTACAAGCTTGCAATCTCACCAGCAATGGAGGAGTGTTCCTCTTTCTCCAAATCTTCACCAGCATCTGCTGTCACCTGAATTTTTGATCTTAGCCATTCTGACTGGTGTGAGGTGGATTCTCAGGGTTGTTTTGATTTGCATTTCCCTGATGATTAAGGATGTTGAACACTTTTTCAGGTGCTTCTCAGCCATTCAGTGTTCCTCAGTTGGGAATTCTTTGTTTAGCTCTGTGCCCCATCTTTTAATGGGATTATTTGATTTTACTGGATTCCAGCTCCTCGAGTTCTCTAATATTGACTATTAGTTCCCTGTCTGATTAAGGGTTGGTAAAGATCCTTTCCCAATCTGTTGGTGGCAAATTTGTATGTTTTAATTTTATCTGGTACTCTGCCTTTGAAATTCAGAATATTATTGTCTTGGCAAATTAATATATAACATTATTAGTTTAAATTTTCATAGTATATTCATTTCAGAAATATATAAAAAAAGATAGATGTAAGAAGTATCTAGTACTCATATAACCATTTATTTTACCTCTTTTGGTAGTGTGTATCCAAAATTTCAGCACATGGGTATAAAACAGACTGACTATAAGTCCAAGGCTAAGCAGGCTTTACAAATATTAAAGGCATTTTGAGTTACACAATGATATTTTACGTATATATGCATTCTTATTTTTAAGAGCAAACACAAAATCATTAAACTGTTTCATGCAGTGGCTTCTCTCTCAGATGTAGTACCTGTCTGTACATCTTTAACGTAATTATTAGCTATCATATAATGTTAGCATATTACAACCTGTATAGATATCAAGTAAAAATTAAGAACCAATGTGCACTTGTTTTAATCATTAGCATAGAAATAATGATAATAATTGCCTTTTTCCTCTTGACAAATAAAATTTCCTGTTTAGAATCCAAATTTCTTATACAGTGCTTAAAAGCTTTTTGGTGCATAATAATACATCCTGTTATATTGTTTTGCAACATACTTTTGATAGACTATAATTTCTGCCACATTAATTGATTTCTAGGATATGGGGATATTAGAGTAAATGAAAAAAAAAGATTTAAGTATTGCTTATACTTAGCCACAGCTTCCAAAGCCAAACCTACCCTTCATGTTCACAGGGTTCATTTAAATTTTGGATGTCTTTCTCATAAATGTCTTACAGTCTTAACTTTTGCTAATCCAAAATGAGGAACATATTTATCTTGCTTCCATACATTAGCGATATCCCCATTATCATGTTACATAGTAAACCATCTACACTCCTTTCCATTGTCACCCTTGATAGATACTGCTCTCAGCTGATTTTTCTCCATTGCCACTGTCCCCCTTGTGCTTTTGTTTATGTTCCACTTCTTATATTCTGAGTGTCAGAGTTCCCAGGGAAACCGTTTGACAGCTGCAAATTGAACTGTGCTCATCCCAAAAGGTTTTAATGAATTATTCATTATGTAGTACAAATCATTTATCTAAAACATAATGCAGTTATTTGATCCCACCAAGTATTCCTGTGACCTTTCAAAGTCTTTATTTCAGAGATGAACAACTTCCATAAGATAGTAAACCTTTGATATGACACTAAACTGCCTGTATGTTAGAGCCCATGCCCTTCTGGATACAGGATCTCAGCAGGGAAACCTGGTAATGTATGAACACACAAAAATATGCTATCATTTTCCAGTCATTGGATTTCTTATCAATAGTTTATATTTCTGCCAATATTTCTTTGTCATACAGATATTCCCTTTGATCTTAGTCTCTCTTTTTGAGACTTAAATGGTGCATCAGTTGTACCACATCTATGTTTTTATCTTTGGTAGCATAGTGTTCTGGATTTACCTCTTGGGTTACTTACCTCTCCATATTGTCCTTGAATACCTTAATGAGCTTGGTAAACTCTAACCTGAAATCTTTATCTAATGTCTAGACAAATTTCATAAGAGGTACCAATGCACTAGCTTGTTTCTGGATATGTGGATGTATATGGGAATCATATAACCTATATGGTACATTATCAGATATGTAGATGTTCTAATCCCCATATCACTACATACTTAGCACATACTCATGTTCATCCTCATGTGTGTATAAACATATACACACCATATTTTATCACCATAACATGTTGAATTTAGTCCTGAGTAATGCTCATACATGCTCTAAGAAAGATATGCAACTTCTTAAAGGTCAGACAAACATCAGTTAAAAATTATCAAGAAAAAAGTAAATTACCTAGTAATTTTTCCCACACTTTTTTTTTTTGTTTCTGATCCCTGGTACATTTTATTCCCTGAGGTCGTCTTACGCATTTAAAAATATATTAACATTTGCCACTATACATCCCCTCTTTATTGATGGATAATTAAAAGTTGCCTGCAACAACGGCTGACAGAGCTTGAAATTACTTGCCGTGGGCTAATGTTTTGTCATATAGGATCTGTTACTGATTAGGGGCCATGGAAGCAATATTTTGAAATGATTATTAAGTGGATTTCTAAGTTCAGTAGATGACATTAATTCCTAAGGGCTAGTATCAGAGTGAATTGCCTAGCCTTGGGATAAGGAGCACACAGCAAGCCACATGTGATATTCAGCTTATACATCAGTTATTTGCACTGATAAGCCATACAGGAAACTTTCAATGAGGAGAGGCACTTACAGAAAGTACAATAAGCAATATTCATGTTATTTCATGTGATTTGTTATTATGCACAGGGTACTTTATTCTGTGAACATTTTTTTTTCATTCAGAAAGATCACATATATGAGTGAGACAAGAAACATTAGATGTACTTGTATATGTATAACTGATAACTTTGTTTATTTTTATTTTTATTTAGTCTTTTATTTATTTATTTTTTACACTCCAGATTTTATTCACATCCAAGTAAATGCTATCACTGTTCCACAATCCATATCTCTTCCCCACCCCCTGTCTCCAGGAGGGTGTCCCCACCCACCAACCCCACCAGAACTCTAAACTCCCTGGGGCCTCCAGTTTCTTGAGGGTTAGGAGCATCTTCCGTGACTGAGTCCAGACCTTGCAAAATCTAATTTGAAAATTTGTGATGATTTAAAACCATAAGGACAGGTGGAGTTACTTTCGTGGAAATAGAGCTAAAGGGAAGTTTTGTATTTGTAATCAGAAACGTATTTAAATAATTATATTTACATTAATTATTTGAACACATGATTCTTATGAATTCTTAAGAGATGGTAGTTTGTAGGCTAGAGAGATAGTTCAGTGGTTATGTGTGCTTTTGACTCTTGCACAGGAGCAGAGTTTAGGCCCTTGCATCTACATAGCGGCTCCCATTGGCCTTCTCCTCCAGTTCCAGGGGATATGATACACACTTCTGATATTCACAGGTACCGTGTGTTCATACACTCAGGTACATACACGTACAATAAAATCTTAGCAATAAAGAGTTAAGCAAGGGTATAGAATTGTTGATGCTCACTACCTTGAATCAAAGCAAGGATGATATATACTTGTATGCCAAAACATGTATCATATATATATGTATATAATATAATGTAGATTAAACAATGATTACATAATTACTACATAAACCTACTATTCATATGTTCTACCATTATGAGCCTCAGTTTTGAAGATTCACATGAGTTTAGGAGAATCTGTGCCTTTTTATTGAGTCCTAGTCAAGCTTAGCTGTAGTGTTACTTTATCAAAAACAAACAAACAAACAAATCAAGGAGAAAAAAACTCATAAAATTTAAAAATGAAGATTTACTATTGATTTAGTCCAAAACATTTTCTTTTCTTTCTTTATTTATTTTCTTTTTTTTTTTAAATTCACTTTACATCCTGATCACTGACCCCACCTTCTGGTTCCCTATTCCCACAGTCCTTTCCCACATGCCTCCCTCCCCTTCTCCTTGGAGGGTAGAGGCACACCTGGGTATTATCCCACCTTAGCACAGCAAGTCTTTTTGGAGCTATGTGTATCTTTTCCCACTAAGTCCAGAAAAAGCAACCCATCTAGAAGACAGGAAACAGCTTGAACAATACCCTACCCAGCAAGGGCCACTTCTGCTCCAGTTGTGTGGGACCCACATGAAGACTAAGCTGCATATCTACTACATATATGTGAGGGTCCTAAGTCCAGCCCGTGTATGCTTTATGGTTTTTGGTCCAATATCTGAGAATCCCCAAAGGGTCCAGATCTGTTGACTCTGTAGGTATTTCTGTGGAGTCCCTATCCTCTTCAGGGCTCTCAAACTTTCCCCCAACTATTCTGTAAGGTCCTCAAATTCCATCCAATGTTTGGCTGTGGGTCTTTGCATGCTTCTGAGTCAGCTGGTGGGTGGAACATCTCAGAAGACAGCCACACTAGGCTACTGTCTATAAGCATTATAGCCTATCATTAATAGTGTCAGGGATAAATGATTCCACATGGGATGGGTCTCTAGTTGGGAAAAGTTTTGTATGGCCATCCTCTTAGATTCTACCACATCCCCTGTCCCTGTATTTCCTGCAGATAGGATACATTTTGAGCCAAATTTTTGTGAGTTGGTTGGTATCACTAATGCTCCATGGATGTTCCTTCCTGGCTACAAGGGGCAGCACTTTGGGTTTCCTATGCCTACTGCTGTTAGTCACAGTTAAGGTCACACACATACTGACTCTTAGGAAGCTCCTTATGTCAGGTTTCAGGCCTGTGCCCTAAACCTCAAGCCCTGCCACCTGCAGATGTTCATTTAATCTCATGGCAATCTAGTCATCTCTTCTATCTCTTCCAAACCTGATACTCAACCAGTCACATTGCCCTCCATATCCCCTCTTACATAGAGTTCCCTCTATCTGTCTGACTCCTACTATTTTATTACTATTTTAAGTGAGATTTCCCCAAAAGCAGTATAGTTGGGTCTGAAATACCTCCAGGTTTTTGAGAAACCACCAATATATTTCAAAAGTGATTGTACAAATTTGTCCTCCCAACAGCAATGGAGCAGTGCTCCCCTTTCTCTATACCCTCACCAGCACCATGTGCTATTACTTGAGTTTTTCATCTTAGCCATTCTGAGAGTTGTACGAGGAATTCTGAGTCATTATGATTTGAATTTTCATCATTACTAAGGACAGTGAACATTTCTTTAAGTGTTTCTTGGTCACTCTAGATCTTCTGTTGGGAATTCTAATTAGCCTGTACCCCTTTTTAAGTTGGGATGCTTCGTTTGTTGGTGTCTAACTTCTTGAGTTATTTATAACCTTTGGATATTAGCCCACTATCAGATATTAGGCTAGTGAAGATCCTTTCCAACTCTGTAGGCTACTGTTTTGCCCTATTGATAGTGTCATTTGCTTTAAAGAAGCTTTTCTATTCTATGAGGTCCTATTTATCAATTGTTGCTCTTAAAATCTGACCTATTTGTGTTTTCTTCAGAAATTTGTCTCCAGTATCAATGAGTTCAAGGCTATTCCCCAATTTCTGTCCTATTAGCTTTAGTGTATCTGTTTTTATGTTTGATTCATTCATAATCAAATTTTGTCCAGGGTGATAAATATTTAACTTTTTGTATTATTATACATGCAGACATCCAGTTGGATTAGCACCAACTGTTGAAGATGCATTCTTTTCTCCATTGTACAGTTTTTCCTTCTTTGTCAAATCCAAGTGTCCACAGGTGTGTGTGTGTGTGTGTGTGTGTGTGTGTGTTGTGTGTATTTCAGAGTCTTTGATTTTATTCAACTGGTTAACCTGTCTGGTTCTATACCAACACCATGTAGTAATTATTACTATTGCTCTGTAGTACAGCTTAGGTCAGGGATAGTGATACATCCAGAAGTTCTTTTATTTTTTTAGGATTGTTTGAGCTGACCTTGATATTTTGTTTTGTTTATGAAGTTGAGAATTGCTTTGTCAAGGTCTGTAAGGAATTATGTTGGAATTTTGATGGGAATTGCATTGAATCTGTAAATTACATTTGGTAAGATGACCATTTTGCTGTTTAGTCTACTGCTCTATGAGCATGGACCATCATTCCATCTTCTGATTTATTCACCAAGGTCTTTCTTCAGAGACTCAAAGTTCTTGCCATATAGGTCTTTCGTTTTCTTTGTGAGAGTTATAGCAAATGTTTTATAATACTCATCAGTATTATAAAGGGTGTTGTTACCCTACTTTCACTCTGAGCCTATTTATCATTTGTATAACGAAGGCTGTTGTTTTCCTTGAGTTAATTTTGTATCCAACCATTCTGCTGAATATGATTATCAGCTGTAGGAGTTTTCTGGTAAAATTTTGAGGTGACTTGGGCATACTATCATTTCATCAAAAAAATAATGCTTTTTTGATTCTCTCTTTTTCAATTTTCTCTTCTTGATCCCCTTTAGTTCTCTTACTGATCTAGCTAGAATTTAAAGTACTATATTGAATAGATAAGGGGAGAATTGGCAGCCTTCTCTTCTACCTGATGTTAGTGGATTTAAGTTCCTTTTCACTTAATTTGATGTTGACTATTGGCTTGCTGTATATTGCAACCTCTAGAATAATCACAGTAGGTATCTGCCCAGGCTCTTCTACCTTTTAGCTTCTATGTTGAGAAGTCTTTTGTAATCCTAATACACTGCCTTTGTATGCTACCTTGCATTTTCCCCTTGCTGCTTTTAATATTCTTTTGTTGTTGTTCTGCAAATTTTGTGTTTTGATTATTATGTGGCAGGAGTATTTTCTTTTCTGGTCTAATATAATTGGTATTCTATAAGCTTTTTTATGTTCATAGTCATTGCTTTCTGTAGGTTGGGAGAATTTTCTTCTTTGATGTTGTCAAAAATATTTTCTGGGTCTTGGAGCTGGGATTCTTCTCCTTTGTCTATTCCTATTGTTTCTTAGGTTAGGTCTTTTCCATGGTACCTTTATTAGTAACAGTTTTGTACATTCACAGAACTTACAAAGTGTTTCTACAAATTAATGGAAATTATTGTAGTGACTTACAGTCTGCAGTCTAACTAACCCAACAATGGGCAGCTCTAAATGGGAAATACAAGAATCTAGTAGTTGCTTAGGACCCTGAGGATCATTGTTTCAGTTAGTTTTCTATATAAGCTTGAATTCTGAAGGAATAAGTTCTAGCAGATGCACTGGCAATTAAGTGTAAGCAGACAAAGAAGAGTGTGCCTTCCTACTTTCAATGTCCTCATGTAGACCTCCAGCAGAAGGTGGGTCCCAGATTAATGGTATGTACCACCATGCCTGGATTTGACACTTGCTGTCTCATATTCTGGCCTTGAACTCAGGGATCTACTTGCTTCAGTCTCCTGAGATTAAAGGTATCTACTACCTTGCCTGGGCCTAAGCTGTTCATGGATATAATAACTCAGTATCTGAATTAAAAGCATGTGTCATCTTATGTCAACATCCAGGTCAGAAGCCTGTATTGTTCAACCTCAATATCTGGATCACAGGTGTGCCCTCAATTTTTGGATTTTAGTTAATTCCGGATTTAGTAAAAATTGTCAAGTAGGCAAAGCCATCACAGATTCCCACATTTCTTGGAAGTTTTGTTGTTTCTTTGACAGTTGTATTCATTTGTTTTATTTATTCTACACTTGGGATTTCCTCATCCATCTCTTGTATTCTGTTGGCTGTGCTTGTATCTGTTGTTCCTGGTTTTACATATCCCTGATTCGCTCATTTTGTGTTTTCTTCGTTGGTTCTATTTCCATCTTCTGGTCTATAACAGTTTATTTCCTTCACCTATTTTTCTGTATATCTTAAGAGGTTTAATTGTTTTCTCTTTAAAAACTTCCACATATTTAATTGTAAGTTACTATATTTCATATTTTTAAAAAAATTATTGGATATTTTCTTTATTGACATTTCAAAGTTATCCCCTTTCCTGGTTTCCCTGCTAGAAACCTCCCAACCCACCCCTTCTGCCCCTGCTTCTAAGTGTGTGTTCCCTTATCTGCTCACCCACTACAGCCTCCCCACCCTGACATTCCCCTACACTGAGGCATCAAGACTTCACAGGACCAAGGGCTTCTCCCCACATTGATGCCTAACAAGGCCATCCTCTGCTACATGTTTGACTGGAGTCATGGGTTCCTCCATGTATACTCCTTGGTTGGTGGTTTAGTTCCTGGGAGTTCTGGGGTTTTTCTTCCTATCAGGTTGCAAATCCCCTCAATACTTTTATCCAACTCCTCTATCTGGGTCCCCATGCTTAGTCCAGTGATTGGCTGGGTGTACCTGCCTCTGTATTTGTCCAGCTCTGGCAGAAACTCTTAGGAGGCAACTATATTAGGATTCTGACAGCAAACAGGTCTTGGCATCCACAATAGTGTTTGGGTTTGGTGAATGTATATGGGATGGATCCCCACGTGTGGTACTCTCTGGATGTCCTTTCCTTCAGTCTCTGCTTCACATTTTGTCTCTGTATTTCCTCCTGTGAGTATTTTGTTCCTCCTTCTTACAATCACTGAAGCATCCATGTAGTCCAGTTCCAATATTTCTTTAAGGGGTTTATTCATTTCTCTATCATCGTTATAAGCTTGGACTTCAGGTCATTTTTATTTTTATTTTTTGAAATTAATCTTTCCATTTATTTGCATCTCAAATGATATCCCACTTCCTGGTTACCAACACCCTATCCCACATCTGTGCTCCCCCCTTCTCTTTGCCTCTATGAGGGTGCTCCCCCACCTACCCACTCTCTTCCAACCTAAGGCTCCAGCATCCCCCTATGCTGGGGCATCAAAGCTCCCTTGGACTAAAGACCTCCCCTCCCAATGCTGTCAGGCAAGGCCATCTTCTGCTGCATATCTGGAGCCATGGATCCCTCCAGGTACACTCTTTGGTTGATCATGGGAGTTGGAGGGAGAGGGGTACCCAGGTTGGAGAAAGGATGTGGGGAGATAAGTGGGACAGTATCAGAAACAAGAGGAGATGTGAGAGAGTAACAGAGGGTCAGGAATCTAAGGTCATTTCTTGATTTACAGATGTGTTTAGCTATCTAAGGCTTGCTGTAGTAGAATAGTCATGCTCTGGTCGTGTTCTATTGCCCTGGATTTTGTTGTTTTTGTTCTTTCTTGGGCCTTTAGCCATATGGATGACTTTACTTCCTGCATGCTCCTGTTTCAGTAGATACTGAGATAGGGCCTAACCTTGATGATCCTGATGTGGTAGGCCTCTATTGCACATCCTGGTGCTGTAAATTTCCAGATCAATCAGTCTGTTGAAGGTGTGAAGAGAGGTGGTAGAGAAATAAAGTTCTGGAAGATATAGCTGGCTGTACAGTGCAGCTGTGCTTGCTGCAGAAGACTCAGCATGTAGGGAAGATGATTGCAGGGAGGGACTCTAACCTGTATGTTTCTGGATCAGCAGGTTTGATGGAGGTCTTCAGAGTGCTGTCAGGAGAATGGAGGTCTAGTGGGGATAGTAATATACTCTGGGCAGCTGGGGCTGCCCCAGAGGTATTGATGGCAGGCTGGGAGATGGATTCAGAATGAGAATCTGTCCTGTATGGTTCTGAGTCAACAGTTCTGATTAAGGTTATAAATAGGAGGTAAGAGAATAAAAAAAATCATTTGTTTTGTTCAAGACTTTCTGTTTATCTTTGACTTAGATTTACAATATAGTAAAAGGTTGATATAAGATATGTACACATGACCACGAAAAGATCTTGGTGGGCTAACGTGCCTTGGGTCCAAGCTTACTAACCTCACTTTGGATCCTTAGAACACATTTGCAGAGTTAGAAATGGTAACTTGTATCTATAATGAGATGAAGCCCTAAAATGAGATGAAGGCAAAAGCAGGAGAGTCACTAGTAATATTATAGGCCAACCGTCCTGGAGTATGAAACAGAGATACTAGAAAAAAGACAAATGATTCTATAATAAGAACCAACGTAAAACTGATCTTTAAAGTTTTCCTCTATGAAACGAGTCTGCCAATGCTCATGAACAATTTATAGACACATAAATTTATAAACACATTTCCTATATACACACACATATGTATAAAAAGTATTCACATGTTCATATTATATTACTTCCTCTCATTAATTACTGAAGATTATTTAAATAACCATTTGATATCATTTTAAAATTAAAATATAATCAATATATACTCTTAAACATTCCTTGGGCCATTAAAACTAAACTCTTTAAACATATAATGAGCTTATTTCACACTTCCTTAACATTTATTGTGTTATTTTCAAGAAGAATCTCTTCAACTAGTCTTTATTTTATTTATATATCATTGCATTTATATGTTGACATTTATTATTTGTTACTGACACAATGAGAAAATATTGTTCTGTTTTGATTTTGTACACTGGAGTTTTTTTCTAAGTACTTATAAGGTAACTGAATGCTCTACTTTAAAAAATGTTATTATGTTTTAAATCTACTGTTGATTTAATGTTTTCTGGCTAGTGAGATGGCTCAGCGTTTAGAAGTACTTAGATTGAGAACTGATTACCTGAGTCTGTCTGCAGATCGCAGAAAGTTGAAAGTAGACTGACCCGCAATTGTTAACCTCTGACCTACACATGCATTTTTATTTTTGATGACTTGGAATTTTCAAGAATTCAAGAAGGCTGGCCTGTGATAGAAAGTACAAGAACTTCTCATAGTCACCCATAGGTAGAGACAAGACAATACCATATAAGAAGACTGGTATAGATATGTGTCATAATTATCACTGTCTGGATAATCCACAGAAACTGTTCTTGCCTCTGGCATGGACATACCAGAAAGGGCAAAATTTATAACTACTTCTATGTTTGGCCTTGAACTTTTTCTAGTGTTAGGAGCCTTTTTGTTCCTTTTCACATGTTATCAAGCGGTTAAGGCAGGGCTGAAAATTCTGGATGAAATTCAGGGCAATCTATCAGAAGTAATGCGGGGAGAGAGAGTAGGAGCAAAGAGGAAATATGGTACACAAAATAAGTATACAGGCCTTTCCACGGGTCTTGAACCTGAGGAAAAGTTTAGGTCAGGTAAGAATACCTGGGGAGAGATTGGAAGGAAGGAGAAGGAAAAAGAAAAGAAAAAAGATCAATTAGCAGAGGTCTCTAGTGTTATTAGACGCGTTCTCACGACCGGCCAGGAAGAACACCACAGACCAGAATCTTCTGCGGCAAAGCTTTATTCTTACATCTTCAGGAACAGAGTGCAAGAAGCAAGAGAGCAAGAAGCAAGAGAGAGAGAAAACGAAAACCCCGTCCCTCTTAAGGAGCATTCTCCTTCGCCTCGGACGTGTCACTCCCTGATTGGCTGCAGCCCATCGGCCGAGTTGACGTCACGGGGAAGGCAGAGCACAAGTAGTCATAAGATACCCTTGGCACATGCGCAGATTATTTGTTTACCACTTAGAACACAGGATGTCAGCGCCATCTTGTAACGGCGAATGTGGGGGCGGCTCCCAACATCTCCCCCTTTTTCTTTTAATAAGAGCAAATAGGCCACCCATATTAATGAGAGTGGAGATAGAGGTCAAATCCCCAGTGTGTAGGTAAAGGAGCCATGTACAGGATTAGCTCTTAGGCTTACAGGCTTTTACCCAGAGCAACCCTGACCTGCTCCCGTGTCGTTTTGCCTGGGGGAAGGGAACTAGGACACTGAACCTTCATGAAAGATGACATGTCTCCCTAGAATAGGCTCATATATGCCGCAGAGCCTTTCCATTGCAGTGCTTAGCCTTGCAACTCTCTCGGGCTGCTGAAGCACACTCACTCTATCCCGTGCAATGAGTCTAGCCTCATGGGATATAAGAGCTGAGTGGCCAGCGACCTATTGCCTAAGCATAGATAACCATATATCAGGGGGAGCTCCATGTTCTAGTCCTGCAAGCGCCTGGGCAATAACCACCTTGTCTCTCCTAGTTTAGGCCTTAAGCTTACAGACCAATCAAAGAAGCAACACTAATCCACAGCAAAGTGTATCTCCAAATAATATTAATCCCACCCATTTTTTAAAGAAAGAAAATGCTGAGGAGATCCAATTGGGTAATCCTTTGGTCAGGGACAGGTCCAAGCGCGTGGAGTTGACCTGAATGATGGCAAGCCTCGAAGGGTCTGTTCAAATTCAGCCATCCAATTCTGTAACATATACTGAAAAAGACTTTTTGACAAATTAGCTGCCCTAGTAAATTTAACATACTGAATGGAAATAACACACAATCCCGGAAACTTTTGTTCACATCCCTGCTGAGTTATTTGTCATAATACATCTAGTTGTATCTGGACAAGATCTATGAGTTGATTAACCAGCATGAGACCTCTCTGTATCTTGACATTAGCTGAGGCCTGTTCATCTATGACTGTAGTCACTGAGGCTGACAAAGTGTTAATGGTGTCAGTCATCTGGACCTGTCCAGACAGAACCAAGGCTGTCTGAATTAAGGCCAAACCCAGTTCCCAGTTAGTGGTAAAAAAGCAAGAGAATACTTGAGCATTATACATCACCGTCATTGGGAGTGGAAATGTCGACATTATCCCCCAACGCTGCTCTCTCTTTATTATTGACGCCCTGGACATCACCAAGACGAGGGACATTAGTATTCCCTTGGTCAGTCTGGATTTTTCGGGTGAGTCTTTCTGGTACCCAAAATGGGTTGTCTTCATTCTGTGGGAAAACACAGATAGCTCCCCTGGATCTTATCAAGATAGGATCCGGGCCATACCATTTATTATCAAGGACATTTTTCCATTTAACCATCTCATTGGGCCTATCTGGCTCTGAACAATGACGTTCAGCCGCAGTATGGCCATGAGCATCAATATTTAAAAAATTGAGTGTAAAGAGTGCCAAAGACACCGACACTCTTGGTGCTCGGGGTACAGTCTCCTCAAAAGTTCCCCTCTTCTGTTTTATAAGATAGGCTTTGAGGGTGCGATGCGCACGCTCAACAATACCCTGTCCTTGAGGGTTGTACGGAAGTCCAGTCAGGTGGGTTACGTCCATCTGACGGCAGAACTGCTGAAATTTTTGGGACGTATAAGCTGGTCCATTATCAGTCTTAAGGAGTCTGGGTTTCCCCCAAGCACTCCATGCCTCAAGACAATGTTGAATCACATGTGAGGCTTTTTCTCCGGTTAACGGAGAAGCAAACATGATGCCAGAACATGTGTCAATGGACACATGGAGATATTGAAGTTTTCCAAAGGAAGAAACATGTGTAACATCCATTTGCCAGACCTGTAGAGGTCGAATACCGCGTGGGTTAATTCCCACATGAGGAACTGGCAAGAACTCACAGCAGCTTTGACATTGAGTAACAATGTCACGGGCTTCTTTTCTTGTCAAGGAGAAACGACTGCGTAATGTTTCAGCCGTCACATGAAAATTGTTATGAAAATTTCTTGCAGCCTCTACCGGGGATGATAGGGCAGCAGCCACCACTTTAGTGGCCTTATCTGCCAAATCATTTCCCAGAGCCATGGGGCCAGGTAGGCCTGAATGGGCTCTAACATGAGTAATATAAACAGGAGATCTTCTAGATAACAAAACTAATTGTATCTGCTGAAAAATATTGGCAACTCTACTGGAAGGCTTAATCACTCCAGCCACTTCTAAAAGATTTACTGCATTAACCACATAATAGGAATCTGACACAATATTAAGGGGTTTTAAAAAGGTTTTTAAAACTTCTAAGACCACTAAACATTCTACCACTTGAGGTGAATTTTCATTATATTGTTTGGATACCACTTTACCATTAGCCACATAGGCACCTATGCCAGTTTTTGATCCATCAGTATATACCACAATCCCATTTTTAAGTGGGTTGCTTACTGTTATTTGTGGAAACACAACAGATTGATTTTGGGCAAACTGTAAGATTGGATGTTTTGGATAATGGTTATCTATTTTTCCTGAAAAGGAGGTAACTAAAACTGCCCAATCATTAGATGCGGCTGCCAAGGTTTGAACCTGTGCAGCGGTATAAGGTACAATTAAAAGATATGGACTTTGCCCAAAGTGGGTGATTGCTGCTTTTAGACCTTTAAGGGCAAGCTGTGCAATTGCATCAGGATACCAATCTATTATTTTAGCTGGGGATACGTTTGGATGGATCCACAACAATGGCCCATTCTGCCACAAAACTGCAGTTGGCAATTGTGCTGTCTTAAAGACACACAAACTGAAAGGCTGCGAATCCTCAATACGTTGTAATTGTGCATTCTGTAAGGCCTTTTCCACTTTTTGTAAGGCCTGGTTAGCAGCTAGAGTAAGAGTCCTAGGGGAGGAGATATGAGGATCTCCTTCTAAAATACTAAACAAAGGCCTTAATTCAGCGGAAGGAATCTTTAAAAAAGGTCTGAGCCAATTAATATCTCCCAACAGCTTTTGAAAATCATTTAAGGTATGGAGGTGATCTCTTCTTATCTCTACCTTTTGGGGCACAATCTTATCTGGGGACACCACAGAGCCCAAGAATTGTCCTGTATCAGAAATTTGGACCTTTTCTGTGGCTATCTGTAAACCCCACTGACTTAAAGTTTTAAGTAGAAAAAGGAGCAAAATTAAAGAGGGGAATTGTTCCCTCACTGGTAAAAGAGCTTTTTGCACATAAAGCTGGCACATTGTAGGACTATTGGACATCCCCTGTGGTAAGACCTTCCATTGATACCTCTTATCAGGTTTAGCAGAATAAGCTCTCTGACCCGTTAACAAGTCAAAAGTCCAATCTCTCTGCTCTGGAGTTAAAGCAGCAGCGTTTGCTCGGGCCTGCGCCTGTGCCGCCTCCTGCCACAGAGCTCGCCATTCCACATATTTGGCCATACTAGGGAGAGCGGCTTTTGCAATCATTTGCCAGTCGGCAGGAGTTAGTGCCATGCTGGCAAGCCTGTCTAACTGCACCAAGGTAAAATTAGCATTGATTCCATATTTAATCTGCACATATTCTACCGGAGCGTGGACACGCCCACCCTCGGCTTCTTCAAAGACTGGAAATGCCTGTTCTATTTTCCTTTGTTCCTCTCGGGGAATGAATGAGTCTGCGCACTGCCTCTCTGCGCACTGCCTCTCTGCGCATTGCTGACGCACTACGGGCTGACGCACTACGCAGGGCGGGGACTCCGCATAGGGCGGGAGTGCACCTGGTAGCCGATTGCCCTGAGGCCAATTAGCAAACTGGCCTTCGCCAGCCGCTTTTGGCTTTTTTCTTGACCGATTAGCTGGCTGGTAATGGGCTGCTTCTTCCTCCCAGTCTGTTTCCTCAGAGGAGGATTCTTCATCTGCTTCAGAACTACTAAGAGCTGGCTTCCTGAGCTCATCTAGTGACGAGTATCTCCTAGAGACCTCCGCTAATCGATCTTTTTTCTTCTCCCTTTTTCCTCTTTTTCTTCTAATCTCTCTCCAGGTATTCCTACCTAACCTTAACTTTTCCTCGGGTTCAAGACCCTTGGAAAGGCCTGTATACTTACCGTTTCTCCTTGTTCCTACTCTCTCTCTCCGCTTTACTTCTGATAGACTGTCCTGAATTTCCTCTAGAATTTTTAGCCCTGCCTTAAGCACTATATAACATGTGAAAAGGAACAAAAGGGCTCCTAACACTAGAAAAAATTCAAGGCCAAACATTTTCCACTTTACTTCTGATAGACTGTCCTGAATTTCCTTAGAAAGTTCAAGATCAGACTTACCTCGTTCCCCAGCTGAAAAGTTCTGAATTCATACAGTTGAATCCTTCTTAACAGTCTGCTTTACGGGAACCTTTATCACCGTCGTTCCCCAGCTGATGAGTTCTGAATTCGGCAGTTGAATCCTTCTCAACAGTCTGCTTTACGGGAACCTTTATCACCGTCGTTCCCCAGCTGATGAGTTCTGAATTCGGCAGTTGAATCCTTCTCAACAGTCTGTGTTACGGGAACCTTATAACCTTGATTCGCAGTTCTGGTTCTGGAATGAAGTATCCCTCCTGCGCCAGTCCGGAGTTTTTTCTCGTCCCGGATTTTCTCGTCCCGGAATTCGGCACCAATTGTTATTCGACGCGTTCTCACGACCGGCCAGGAAGAACACCACAGACCAGAATCTTCTGCGGCAAAGCTTTATTCTTACATCTTCAGGAACAGAGTGCAAGAAGCAAGAGAGCAAGAAGCAAGAGAGAGAGAAAACGAAAACCCCGTCCCTCTTAAGGAGCATTCTCCTTCGCCTCGGACGTGTCACTCCCTGATTGGCTGCAGCCCATCGGCCGAGTTGACGTCACGGGGAAGGCAGAGCACAAGTAGTCATAAGATACCCTTGGCACATGCGCAGATTATTTGTTTACCACTTAGAACACAGGATGTCAGCGCCATCTTGTAACGGCGAATGTGGGGGCGGCTCCCAACACTCTAGGAGAAGGGGCCTATACTCATCACTAGATGAGCTCAAGGAGCCAGTTCTTAATAGTTCTGAATCAGATGAAAAGGCTATTAGGGCCTGGAAGGCGCTCTCCCGAGCAGGTGAAGCCACTGGACAACTAACAAAGATCGTCCAGAGACCTCAGGAGTCATTCTCAGATTTTGTGGCCAGAATGACAGAGGCAGCAGAGCGTATTTTTGGAGATTCAGAGCAAGCCGCACCTCTGGTAGAATAGCTCATTTATGAGCAAGCCACGCAGGAATGCAGAGCGGCCATAGCCCCAAGAAAGAACATAGGTTTACAAGACTGGCTCAGGGTTTGTCGGGAGCTTGGCGAACCTCTCACCAATGCAGGCTTAGCGGCCGCCATCCTCCAATCCCAAAAATGCTCCATGGGCAGAAATTAATCAACACATAGATCTTGTCCAGGAACAACTAGATGTATTATGGCAAATAGCTCAGCTGGGATGTGAACAAAAGTTTCTGGGATTGTGTGTTACTTCCATTCAGTATGAGAAATTTACTAGGGCAGCTAATTTGTTAAAAAGTCTTTCTCAGTATATGTTACAGAATTGGATGGCTGAATTTGAACAGACCCTTCGGGAATTGAGACTGGCCATTATTCAGGTCAACTCCACGCGCTTGGACCTGTCCCTGATCAAAGGATTACCCAATTGGATCTCCTCAGCATTTTCCTTCTTTAAAGAATGGGTGGGATTGATATTATTTGGAGATACAATTTGCTGTGGATTAGTGTTGCTTCTTTGGTTGGTCTGTAAGCTTAAGGCCCAAACTAGGAGAGACAAGGTGGTTATTGCCCAGGCACTTGCAGCTCTAGAACATGGTGCTTCCCCTGATATATGGTTATCTATGCTTAAGCAATAGGTCGCTGGCCACTCAGCTCTTGCACCCCACGAGGCTAGTCTCATTGCACGGGATAGAGTGAGTGTGCTTCAGCAGCCCGAGAGAGTTGCACGGCTAAGCACTGCAATAGAAGGGCTCTGCGGCACATATGAGCCTATTCTAGGGAGACATGTCATCTTTCAAGAAGGTTGAGTGTCCAAGTGTCCTTCTCCCCAGGACAAACGACACGGGAGCAGGTCAGGGTTGCTCTGGGTAAAAGCCTGTGAGCCTAAGAGCTAATCCTGTACATGGCTCCTTTACCTGCACACTGGGGATTTGACCTCTATCTCCACTCTCATTAATATGGGTGGCCTATTGCTCTTATTAAAAGAAAAGGGGGATCTGTGGGGAGCCGCCCTCACATTTGCCATTATAAGATGGCTCTGACAGCTGTGTTCTAAGTGGTAAACATAATCTGCATACGTGCAGGGGCAGTTTTCCCGCCATGTGTTCTGCCTTTCTTGTGATGACAACTGGGCCGATGGGCTGCAGCCAATCAGGGAGTAATACGTCCTAGGCGGAGGATAATTCTCCTTAAAAGGGACGGGGTTTTGATATTCTCTCTCTTGCTTTCTTGTTCTCTCTCTCTTGTTCTTGCTTTTTCTCTCTCTTGTTCTTGCTTTTTCTCTCTCTTGCTCTTGCTTTCTTGCTCTTGTTCTTTTTCTCTCTCTTGCTCTCTTGTTCTTGTTCTTTTTCTTGTTCTTTTTCTCTCTCTTGCACTCTTGCTCCTGAAGATGTAAGCAATAAAGCTTTTGCCGCAGAAGATTCCGGTTTGTTGCGTTCTTCCTGGCCGGTCGCGAGAACGCGGGTAAGAGTTGGTGCCGAAACCCTTCTCCTTCCTTCCAATCTCTCCCCAGGTATTCTTACCTGACCTAAACTTTTCCTCAGGTTCAAGACCCGTGGAAAGGCCTGTATACTTATTTTGTGTACCATATTTCCTCTTTGCTCCTACTCTCTCTCCCCGCGTTACTTCTGATAGATTGCCCTGAATTTCATCCAGAATTTTCAGCCCTGCCTTAACCGCTTGATAACATGTGAAAAGGAACAAAAAGGCTCCTAACACTAGAAAAAGTTCAAGGCCAAACATACCTTGTAAAGCTATTTCCCACTTTACTTCTGATAGACTGTCTTGAATTTTGTTAGAAAGTTCAAGACCAGACTTACCTTGTAAAGCTATTTCCCACTTTACTTCTGATAGACTGTCTTGAATTTCGTTAGAAAGTTCAAGGCCAGACTTACCTTGTAAAGCTATACTTACGGGTACCCTGTTCCCCAGCTGAAGAGTTCTGAATTCACACAGTTGAATCCTTCTCAACAGTCTGTGTTTCATGAACACTTCATTACCACCATTCCCCAGCTGAAGAGTTCTGAATTCACGCAGTTGAATCCTTCTCAACAGTCTGTGTTACGGGAACACTTCATTACCACCGTTCCCCAGCTGAAGAGTTCTGAATTCATGCAGTTGAATCCTTCTCAACAGTCTGTTTTACGGGAACCTTTATGACCGTGACCCGCAGTTCTGGTTCCAGAATGAGGGATTTTCCTTGCGCCGGTGATGGTAACCGTCCCAGGTTTTCTCGTCCCAGGTCTTCTCGTCCCAGGTTTTCTCGTCCCAGATCTTCTCGTCCCGGGTTTCGGCACCAACTCTTACACGCGTTCGCTACCGGCCAGGAAAGAACACAACAAACCGGAATCTTCTGCGGCAAAAGCTTTATTGCTTACATCTTCAGGAGCCAGAGAGCAAGAGTGCAAAAGAGCAAGAGAGCGAGAGCAAGAGAGAGAAAAAGAACAAGAAAAAGAACAAGAACAAGAGAGCAAGAGAGAGAGAACAAGAAAGCAAGAGAAAGAACAAGAACAAGAAAGCAAGAGAAAGAACAAGAACAAGAAAGCAAGAGAGAGAAAGCAAGAGAGAGAAAAAGCAAGAACAAGAGAGAGAAAAAGAATGGCAAAACCCCGTCCCTTTTAAGGAGAATTATCCTCCGCCTAGGACGTATTACTCCCTGATTTGCTGCAGCCCATCGGCCCAGTTGTCATCACGAGAAAGGCAGAACACATGGCGGGAAAACTGCCCCTGCACGTGTGCAGATTATGTTTACCACTTAGAACACAGCTGTCAGCACCATCTTATAATGGCAAATGTGAGGGCGGCTCCCCACATACTTCCTCTAAGATGTCATTTGTGCAGAAATCTTGAGGCTTCTAAATCTAAGATAATGGTCAAATTTAAAGTACTACTTCTCTATTTATTGGAAAAACCCAGTGTAAAAAGGACTAAAATTCCATGTAGTTTTCTCTATAGGGAAAAGCTGGACAAGCTGAGAAGGACAAACCTATAGAAGACCAGCAGTCTCAATTTACCTGGACCCTCAAGATCTCTCAGACACTGGACCACCAACCAGGCAGCATACACCAGCTGATATGATGCCCCCAACATAGACAGCCAAGAACTGCCTGGTCTGGCTTCAGTCAGAGAAGGTGCAACTAACCCTCAAGAGACTGGAGGCCCCAGGGAGTTTAGAGGTGTGGTGAAGTAGTGGGTGGTGGGGACATCCTTGTGGATTCAGGGAGGCAGGAATGAGGTATGGAATAGTCAGAGGGCAGACTGGGAGGAGAATAAAATCTAGAGGTTTTAAGAAAAAGAAATAAATAAAAAATCCTGCAATTTTAACTTTGTTCATCAAAGAGATTAAGAACAAAAATTCTCCTAGATGATACATTAAACAATTGAGTTAGATGACCCAGACATTTATTCACTTTTACTTCTCCCCCCCAAAATAATAAACCTCCTTCCCATTATAAAATCACCAAAAACTTTAGTGGATGCCAACAAGTGCTTGCTGACAGAAAACTGTTAGAGCTGTCCCCAGAGAGGCTCCACCAGTGCCTGACAAATAGAGAGGTGGATGCTCACAGCCTACCATTGGACTGAGCACATGGTCCCCAATAAAGGAGCTAGAGAAAGAGGTTTCTCCCCATAGGAGGAACAACAATATGAACTAACTATTATCCCAAGAGCTCCTAGAGACTAAACCACTAACCAAAGAGTACACATGGTGGGACTCATGAGTCCAGCTGCAAATGTAGCAGAGGATGGCCTTGTTGGAGGAGAGGCCTTTGGTCCTGTGAAGGCTCTATGCCACAGAGTAGGGGAATGCCAGGGCCAGGAGGCAGGAGTGGGTGGGTTGATGAGCAGAGGGAGGGGGTAGGGTAGAGTATAAGGGATTTTCAGAGGGGAAACCAGGAAAGGGGATAACATTTGAAATATAAATAAAGAAAATATCTAATAAAGATAAATTAATTAAAAGAAGAAAGAAGGAAAGAAAGAAAGAGAGAGAGAGAGAGAAAGAAAGGAAGGAAGGAAGGAAGGAAGGAAGGAAGGAAGAAAAAGCTTCCTGAAGAAGCCAGGAGAAATAAGCCAGAAAGCAGCATGTGTCCATTCCTCTGCATCGACTCCTGACTTCAGGTTCCAGCCCTGCTTGAGTTCCTGTCCTGACTTTGTCCAATGATGGTTTGTGACCAGGAAGTATTAACCACATAAAATCCTATTCTGCACAAAAGAAACAAACAAAGAAAGAAAAACCAAACAAACAAAACAAAACAAAAAAAAAAAAAACAAACAAAAAGACAAAAAAAAATTAACAGAGTTGATTTAAAATGAAGTATTATGTTTCTCACCAGTACAAAAGTTTATTTAAACCTCTGAATTAATGCAGTTTTCACTTACTATTTTACAATAGTCCACATGTAGCTCACTTCTGAATTTATTTCAGGAAGGTATATCATTTTAAACTAGCTATTATAGATTCTGGAATATTTAACTTTTCAATACTTCAAAAAGAAAATTTCAAAGTTGTGACGTAAACTTTTCTCCCCTCCACCCAAACAAATCTATGTTTATGTTGAAGAGAAAACAAGGTAGAATTAGATTGATTAGAACTTTATGATTATAGAGTGTCAAAAAGTTAGAAAACAAAAGACAGTTTAGTTTGGGCTCTCTTTATAGATTTAGATTTAATCAAGTATGTAAATAAACTATCTGTGCTTTTTGTCATAGGTTACAGCCTTTAGAACGCACCAGGTCTCTAGCTTCCACAAACTTAAAAAAAATTATCATCAGAGAGGCTCTCAGACTTATAGAAGACTTTCGCCTGCCATTGGTATAAATTATTTAAAATGTTCTCACCAGTATATTTGTCAAATACCTTGATACATGACTTTTTGTTGTTGTTCTATAAGTATAATTTATTTAAGGGTTAGGCCAGAGAGCTGAGATGGTAATGGCATCTGTTGTCAAACTTTATTTCCATGCATAGTCCACATGGCAGAGAATGAAACTAACTCTCATATTTGACCTCTGGCATCTACATGCATTCCATGACAGATGCTTTAACACCAAGCTCCCTATACACAAAATAAACAACATACATGTAAGTTTTACAAAAAAACCTATAGAGATATTGTCATATTGAGATATGTTTTTAAAACATGAATATTTGGAACCACATCATAATCATATACATTTAATTCAGAATAAACTAACTTTTAGTTTCTGTAAAATGAAAGATGCTATGCATCACCAGTGTGTAATTATTATATATCAAATGTATAATATCCGTTCAAATCATCTTTGTGCAAACAGAAATGGGATATAACAATATGTTGTCTGAATTACTCTTGTCTTATCAAGCCTTTTTTTTTTTCTTAAATTTCATCTCCTAAAGTACTTTACACAGTTTGAAGCTGTAAAAATTCCATGCCAGTTGTACATATTTAATACTGTCCCATTAATTGTATTTATTTGATAGTAGATTAGCACTAATAATATTGTTATCACTACTTTAGTTTGTTTATCTTATTCTAATAAAACTTGGACTTTCATTTTAAATTTGATTGATGGTTCAATTGTCAAAGTGTCCTTTATTGTTTATTTTTAAATACAATCTAAAATTAATTTGAAGAAGTTATTTTTTTCTAAATGAAACTTTCATTTATTTGTGACATCATTAATATCAGTTCATCAAAGTTTAATCTGATTCTTGCTCATCTATCACATATTTTAATTCAGAACTCTAATATTTATAGTTGCTAAACATTTATAAAAGTTCAGACTGTCCTTTATTGTTGGCAATTCACTGGAATTGCATGATGTTTTGGAAATTTCATAATATTGTCATTCCCCCCAAAATTGATTTTCCTTCAAATATTAAACCCATCATGTAGAAATCATTATCTTAAAATTTGAATTTAATGCTGTCTCATTTTTATGATAGGATTCCTTCATTTTCTTCCTTTTCTGCCCATACTATATTAATTTGTTTACATACAGTTAAAGAACTTTAATATAGTTAAATTATTAGAGATGTAAGAGTTCTTCAGGTAACTAGTGTAAAAAAAAGTTAGCCCTAACTCATAAAATGCAAGAACTGCTACCATCCTATCATCAAGTTACCATAAAAGGAGTAAGGGGATATTCTTCTGACCTTGTGCATAGAAGAAGCCTGGCCCTTCTTGGTATGCTAGTGTCTACCACACAACATAATGTAAGTATTCATGTGTTATTTTCCTCTGCTTTCACTCAGGCAATCTTTTCATTGCTAGTTGTTTCTCAAAATGAGAGAAAGAGATAGAGACAGTGTGTGAGAGAGACAGACAGTGAGAAAGAGACAGAGAGACACAGAGAGATATATAAAAGATAGAGGGGAGAAGAGCAGGTAAAGAAAAGTCTCTCAGAAAATTTATTTCTACAGTTTTAAACAACCAAGTAGAAAATGGAGAATCCTCATGAAATAAAATGAACACCACAAAGACAACACATACTTATTGTAACAGTCTACATTTACAGCACTCTACCAATATGAATCTATATTACAAAGGCTTATGCTCTAACCTAAACTTTCATAACCACAATCATTTTAAACAACAACATATTTTTACTGTTTTATAAGAAGACAGTTGAATAATTAATATTTTACATAAAATAATAGCTTAATAAATATCAAGTACTAATGGTAAAAACACCTAGACAGTCTTAACATATTTTCTTGAGCATGAGAGACCTAGAAACAGTATAGGCCAATGGTCATGTTGGCAGATAAAATTAAAAAGGCAACAAAGGGAAGCTGTAAATTGTCACTGCATTCGGTATCTCTCAGAGAGCTGAGAGGCCAAGTGTGTGCAAAGAGTTCCCACCTGTCTTGTAAAACCATAGGAGCAAAAGTTCTACCAACTCTCAAAGTCCTTAGGAGGTTCTATAGGTTTTCAATTGTCTTTTCCAAAGAGTTTTACTTTATATTTTATTATGATTGTCAACTACTGTCTGAAATAATCAATCTGATGTGATGTTAACTGCCTTAGAGAATTATAAATAGAAATATTTCTGCACAAACAGCTTCACAGATTTTAAAATTTCAACATTATTAGCTGTCAGCTAGAATGGTTGAAAGAAAAATACACAAGAAATATCTGTAAGAATATCAGCTTCTTTTATACAATGGAATATTACTCAGCTGTCAAAAATGAAACTATGAAATATGTAAATAAATGGATGAAGCTTGAAACAATCCTCAGTGAGTAACCCAAAACCAGAGAGAAATAATACACATTTAATTTAATTTGTATGTGTTACCTAGGAAACATTGTATGTGTGATTTATATGTAATACCTATAGAATTCAGGAACATCCATGAAATCCAGAATCATGGATAACTCATTGGGAAATAACATCTCTCCTAGCTAGCTTTCATAGCACTGGAAGATGCTATGAGAGCTCCCAAGAAAGAAAGAAAAAAAAAAGCAAACAAGTATAAATTCTACAAACTACAATAACAAATGGCCAGAGAAGACATAGCAAATATTATGGGAGTAACCAGCCATATTCTGATCAGATTTAAGTCCTGTCTCATAAGATTAATGCCTGTTCTATATGCTAAATCTCATACCTGACACTGTCTTTACAGACAAAGAACCTGTGGGTAGACACCAAGGACAACCCTACTAATATTATTTTGCTAAGTGTCCATTTTGTCAAAGGGACTCTTAGTGACATCTACAGATTAATGCATCTTTCAGCCCTAATGAGAGAAAGTTGTTTTTACAAAACATAATGTTTGACATAAAGTTCTACTAACACTCACAGTGCAACAGATAAAGAATGGTGGAATACTTAGCACTAAGTGGAACATCTATATCTCATTTCCTCTTTCCACATCTCAGGGATCATGCAGAAAATGGGGCTGAAGTCAAAAAGATTTTAATATTCAGAGGTGATGAATTACTATGATGAAATTGTTTTCTTTGAAAGTTGTCCAAATCAATACACAATCGTGGTGACAGAATGCACAAGATTTTTGAAATGTCAAGCTTGAATAAAAGCCCAGTAAAGAGAGGAGAGGTGGGTAGGAAATCCGATCTCAAACTGAGAAGTTATTGACAACTGATCTTTGGAGAAGAAGAGTCAGTTTTGGTTTTCCCCCAAGTTGGTTGAAACTTGGTTCCAACTTTCTGTGGAAGGCCACATCCCTAACAGTACATAGAAATGATAAATTATGCTTAATGGGCTTGAAGAGAAGAAGACACAAAGTTTGAAATATTACCTGAAGACTAAAATAAGTCATCACAGAGTTTTGAAATCTAATCTATAAATATAATTCAAGAAATTATATTCTAGATCAAGAATACTCATTAAATATATAATTGAGTAATTAATAACCCTAGAACCAATTACAATATAATTTGAGTCAAATTAGGTTCAGGCCTGAAGAAATAACTTGGTGTTTAAGAGAGAATCAAGATTCAATTCCATGTTGAACAAAACACACCTGATTTTAAATCCAACTCCAGAGATAACAGAACTCTACGGCCTTCGTGAGCACAAGCACTCATGTGTGCATACAGACACATAGACATGTACATAAGAGTAAAATACTAAAATAAAAATTTATATTTAGATAAGTTTGGGACTGGGAAGCAGATGGTTCAGTGGTTAAGTGTATTAATTCTTCCTAATGATACAGGTTATCTTACAAGTACCAATATGGTGACTCACAATCATCTATATTTCTAATTCACAGAAATATAGATGATTGTGATTGTACTCTTCTAACCTCCACTGGCTCCAGGAACATCCTTGGTACACAAACAAACATTCAAGCAAAATACCTAAACACACAAACCAAAACAAAACAAAACAAAAATATTAAATAGGTAGGTTCAATGAGATTTTAATATGAGATAAGAAAAGGAAAAATATCAAAAGAAAAATCTGTAAGATAGGTGTGATTTGCATGTTAGATGAGGCCCTTGGTCATGACAGATATGTTTTGTCATTCCACTGGGGAAAACAAATTTTTGCCTCTTTCAACAGATATCAATTGCAAAGAATGTCTTAGCTAAATGTGGGACTTGGTGCATATTTCCCCTTTTCCATGTTAAGATGTTGTTTGGCTTGAATTTGTGTGGATCTTGTGTACACTTTCAAAAACATTGAGCTCATATGCACATAATTCTTCCTTGTGTCTTGAAAACACTGTCTCCATGATGTTGTCCATCACCTCTAGTTCTTAATTCTTCCCTCCATCTCTTTCACATAGAACCCTGGGCCTTAAGAGGAGAGGTTTTATATGGGCATCATCTGTGGTCATAAATTTAATGAGGGATTGTGCAGATTAAACTGGCCTGTAGTCTTACTTTTGTGGGAGAATCTTGATTAGTTGGAAGACCTGTTCACTGTATTTGACTACTTCATTCAGATTTGGAGAAAGACAATATTCATTACTCTCTGCTCATGATTATTGGTGTGATGATATACTATTTCAAGCTCATTTCATTATGACTTCTAGGCCTGTTGACTGTAACCTCAAACAGTGAGCAAAACCAAACATTTTATTCTTACCCAATTTGCTTCTTTCAGTGCATTTTATCACAGCAACTGAAAATGGAAACTAGTACAACATCCACCATATAATATCCTCTAACATACACATCCCTGACTTTATTTAATCCATTACTATGGTCTTCCCCTCTTTGATGTTGAAGACAAGCTATAAGAGTAAGGGGGGAACTTTTCTATGCCTTTTGGTGAGTCTCTCTGGTTATAGTTTCATGAAAAATAAAATAGCTGAGATGAAAGGATGGATCATGTAGAGACTGCCATATCCAGGGATCCACCCCATAATCAGCATCCAAACGCTGACACCATTGCATACACTAGCAAGATTTTATTGAAAGGACCCAGATGTAGCTGTCTCTTGTGAGACTATGCCGGGGCCTAGCAAACACAGAAGTGGATGCTCACAGTCAGCTAATGGATGGATCACAGGGCTCCCAATGGAGGAGCTAGAGAAAGTAGCCAAGGAGCTAAAGGGATCTGCAACCCTATAGGTGGAACAACATTATGAACTAACCAGTACCCCGGAGCTCTTGACTCTAGCTGCATATGTATCAAAAGATGGCCTAGTCGGCCATCACTGGAAAGAGAGGCCCATTGGACTTGCAAACTTTATATGCCCCAGTACAGGGGAACGCCAGAGCCAAAAAGGGGGAGTGGGTGGGTAGGGGAGTGGGGGTGGGTGGGTATGGGGGACTTTTGGTATAGCATTGGAAATGTAAATGGGCTAAATACCTAATAAAAAATGGAAAAAAATAACAGAACTAGAAACATACAAATGATACTTGAAAAATGTAGGCTTAGCATTTTTTAAAACCTACTTTATCTAGGGTTCTTAAACTCTTCAAACTCCCTTCTAACCCACTGACTAGAGGCACATGTAAAGGAAGGTTAATAGGGAAAGAGTATAGTGGAACTGTTTAGAGGTAATTTTGGAGGAAAGTTCACTCTGCATTGTCAGACTACAAGCAATCAAGTTCAACAGATAAAGCAAAACACAAATCAGAAGCTGTAGCATGATCCAGCAAAAACAACAAGGCTTTTCCCTAATCTGTATGAGGCAGCATCAGTGGAAGAGGTCAGAATCAGTGGGAATACCACGAGAGGATTTTGGCATTATTTCTCACTATGAAGTGGAGACCAATAAAAACCAGCAAAGACCAGCAAATCTTTGCTTGACATAGCAATGCAAGAGCATTTTCTCATTGGGGGTGGTCTTTTACTTATATTCTTTCTAAATATCCCACACCCTCTCAAGTGTCTGTTTCAGCAAAACATTGTATGGCCTCTCACAAGACATCTTCCAGAAAAGCATCACGTGACAAAACTGACATATTTCATGTGACAAAACTGACTTATTAAAGAAACTGGGAATGTGCACTTCAGTAGAACTTTCTACCTTTAATCAATTTTAAAAACTCATCCATATGGGTGTTTCTCACCACAAACTCATTTTCTTTCTTCTTCTTCTTCTTTTTTTTTTTTTTTTAATTTGGATATTTTCTTTATTTACATTTCAGATGTTATCCCCTTTCTTGGCTTCCCCTCGGAAAAACACCCTCCCCCATTCTCTTTCTCCTCCCTGCTCACCACCCCCCTGACTCCTGCTTCCAGGCCCTGGAATTCCCCCACACTGGGGCATAGAGACTTCATAGGACAAAGGGCCTCCCCTCCCATTGATGATCAACTAGTCTATCCTCTGCTGCTTATGCAGCTGGAGCCATGAGTCTCACCATATATGCTCTTTGGTTGGTGGTTTAGTCCCTGGGAGCTCTTGAGTTACTGGCTAGTTCATATTGTTGTTCCTCCTGTAGGGCTGCAAACCTCTTCAAGACCTTAGGTCCTTTCTCTAGCTCTTTCATTGGTGATCCTATGTTTAGTCCAATGGATGGCTGTGAGCATCCATCTCAGTATTTGTGAGGCACTGGCAGAGCCTCTCAGGAGAAAGGTATGTCAGGCTCCTATCAGCAAGCACATTTTGACATCCACAACAGTGTCTGTGTTTTGGTGATTGTAAATGGGATGGATCCCCAGGTGAGTCAGTCTATGGATGGTCATTTCTTCAGTCTCTACTCCACACTTTGTCTCTGTAACTTTTTCCAGGGGTGTTTTGTTCCCCCTTCTAGGATGGATAGAAGTATCCACACTATGGTCTTCCTTTTTGAGTTTCATGTGGTTTGTGAATAGTGTCTTGGGTATTCTGAGCTTCTGGGCTACTCAATTTCAGTGTGCTTTGCATTTGTAGGGTAAATCAAGCATCCATACCCGTATAGCATGCATCAGCTTTCAGGAACTGAGAGCTTTGATGAAAGACAATTCACATATATTTATGTAAGATTTGTGTAAAGAAAGTTTGATGTTCTTATTTTAACTACAGTTTTTACAAAATCTAGAACTTTGGGATGAGTAAAATTAAGAATCATATTTTTAATATGAATAATTCTTTTGTGGCATATTCTGAGTTGTGTATCTGTAGTTTGTGACTTATATTCAAAATAACATATGGGAAATCATCTGGTAATTCTGAAAATACATAATGCTTTGGAGTGAAAAATAACAAGATAAAATTGTGGTTCATGAGCAGAACTTCAACTCTCAACATGTACACATGAAAATCTGTATATTATTGCAACAAAAGTAACTTTGGAAACAACTGTAGATTAAGAATATAATGATTATTTTTTCTTTTTTAATTTTCATTAACATTCTCTAATAAGTGAAGTTATCTTACTATAACAACTTCTAATAAAACTGAATTTTTGATTTACCAACTTTCTATTTTACTACATTTCCATAGTGTGAGGCATCCCTGTCATCCTTTAATAATTTTATGAAAATTGTATATCACAACTATTCTCTTTACTAATATTAACTGACATAAAATGTCTAGATGCATTACTCTAATCCTATAATGAACTTCTGCAATAAAGCACTTAATAACATTTATAAAACAAACTCTAGGAAAATATCATTTAGAAGATAAAATCAACTATTGGCAACTAAAAGTACATATTATATATTTGAAGTTGATATTATAAGATTGACTTTATTTGTCATAAATGTATAAAAATGATGTAGATTTACAAAAAAGTTTTTTTTTTTTGCACCATGAGATAAAACAGTGATCTCATTGATGCATTAGTGTAATACTCAGGAAGTAGATTGCTTTTCTTTTAAATACCTCTTACCTTTTTAATGGCAACAATATCGGGGATTTTTTCTACCTTTTTGTTCTCATATTCAAACATTTCTTGTCATTCAGATAATCTTGGTTTTCTGATGTTCCAGTCATTAGAAAATATTATGAAAATGAACCCTGTAACATGTTTCCAAAGCCTGACAAAAATAGTGAAGCAAAAGAGAGAGTAGAATGGGTAAAATCCCAGGTGTTTTGTGCTGTTCTCTTCTCTTACCCTTGTAGGCTGGATCTCCAAGGAGATTTTAACTTATTTCAATATCACTTGCTTGTGTAAGTCAGGCCACCATTTCAATAATATAAGCTCTTACTTCATAGTTGTATAAATTGGACTGTGTGATTCTGTATGTATAGTGTGGCTGCCACCAAATCCACATGATTTAGAAAAGAAGTTAAAGATTATATCAAGCATATCAAATGTATAAATTCAGATGATTCTTTTGTTCAATGTTCAGCCCCATTAACAAATCAATTCATGAAATCCATCACCTTTGTAAATCTTTACTTTTGACTATTAGCAGTATGGAATTTGATTTGTGATAATTTTGAGTACTTTCTTTTTAAGATAAATTGCATTAACTGCTATATGCAATTGTTAGATGATAGAAGGGGTTTATATAGTTGTTTCCAAAGTAAATAAACTCACATGATACAGAATTGCACTTTTAATGGTATTTATAAAACTAAGAAATGTACTATTTTTGGTCAAAGAGTGGCTTATGTTACAGGGTAGAATATGAAAGAATATGTTCTGACTTCAAACACTAGGTTTTGGCTTTGTCTCTCACATACCAGAATAAATCAAATAACCTTTCTATTCTGCTTCCACTAATATGTAGCAGGAATTACAGCAAAATTTAACTTCTACTAATAATATATTAGGGAAGAATAAACCTATATTCTGCCACTTCAGATTTAAGTGTGATGATGTTTCTTTGTTTCTTTTGTTAAACATAGACGTTGATTGTTCATTTCTGGTTTTATTGAGGAGCCAGTGTAAGATAGAATGGCTCTGCCAAGGACATAGAAATCCTGTCCCTTTTATACTCAATGTATACAGGAGAGCCTGTCTGGGAGCAAGATCTATTGACAACTGCCTTTGAAAAAGCAACTGCTCATTTTCTTGTATTCATATACATAATGCATTTGTTTTCCTCTGTTTGCTTTCATGACATGGCATTACTCCCTGCTCTCTGCTTTGAGCCTTCCTTGAGTTTTAGAGTGACAGTTCTTGGCAGTTTACATTAGCATCATTACGAGCTTGATGATGTGATTTCTCACTGGGGAACTGTCAAGGTTTTATTCTTGTTACATTTTCAACTTCTGTGATTTGTGCAGATGTGTCATCAGTGGAGAGGTAACAGTTTGAGAGATGCAAACAAAAAGAATCCTTTCTACTAAAATAAGATACCCTGGAACTGAATCACTGCCTTTGCCATGACTTCCAAAAGAACACAGGATAATTTTCAACATTAAAATATAAAACTGGGTGCTCAGGAGATAGCTCGGCAGTTAAGAGCATTGACTCTTCCCAGTTACGACATGATGGTTCACAATAATTTGTTAATGGGACAATATTTCCCCTTCTGATGTGTCTGAAACAGCTGCAGTATGTCTGTGTGTGTGTGTGTGTCTGTGTGTGTGTGTGAGTGTGTGTGTGTGTGTGTGTGTGTGTGTGTGTATGTGTGTGTGTGTCTGTGTGTGTGTGTGTGTGAGTGTGTGTATCTGTAGATTTGAAATACTGTTCTTAACACTCAGAACTCAGATATACATATGGTTTAATGAGTTTTCATATAATTAACTATGGCATATAAATTTTAACACGACTCACATTATATAATGTACAGGAAATAAAGATCATTTACAAATTAGTGAAAAACCTTGATCGGTAAAATATTTGTTTGCTGAAACATTTTTTCTATATTTAGTCAATCTATGATACTTGCCAAGGGATAAAGGCACATATCTTTCTACTAGTTAACAGTTTTCCAATGTTTTGTATGTAGTAACTGTCTATGCAGCTTGGGAAAATTAAGAACCTGAGAATATATGTGCAATTATCATTCATGATCAGTTAAGTATTGTTCTCTGATTCTCTGAAAATGTTACCATTGAATCAAGAGCAGGTAAACTTTCTAAACAGGTCATTAAATCATTAAAAACCTCCCACCAAACGAAAGCCCAGTGCCAGGCAGCTTTAGTGAAGAATTCTACTAGACCATCAAAGAAGACCTAATGCCAATATTTCTCAAAATATTTGATTAAATAAAAAGAGAAAGAGCACTACTTATTTCATTCTATGAAGCCACAATTACTCTGATACCTAAACCCCACAAGGACACAACAACAAAAAAAGAGATCTTCAGACTAATTTCCCTTATGAATATTGATGCAAAAATACTCAGTAAAATTCTTGCAAACTGAATCCAAGGACATATCAAAACTATCATTTACCACTATCAAGTATACTTCATTTCAGGTATACAAGGTTGGATCAATATACAAAAATCCATTAACATAATCCAATATATAAACAAATTCAAAGAAAAAATCACATGATTATCTCCTTAGATGCTGAAAAAGCATTTGACAAAATACAGCACCCCTTCATGATAAAAGTACTAGAGAGGTCAGGAATTCAAGGACCATACCTAAGCATAATAAAAGCAATTTACTGCAAACCAACAGCCAATATCAAAATAAATGGAGAGATATTTAAGACAATCTCACTGAAATTGGTGACAAGGATGCCCACTCTCTTCATATCTATTCAATATAGTTCTAGTTAGAACAATATACAATAAATGAGATCAAGGAGATACAAATTGGCAAAGTAGAAATAAAGATATTACTATTTGCTGATATTATGATAGTATACATAAGCGACCCCAAAAATTCAACCAGAGAACTTCTACAGCTGATTTCCCTAGCTTCTACTTCTAGTCCATCAAAGTGGCTGGATATAAAATTAATTCAAATAAATCAGTAGCCATCCTTTATACAATTGATAAACCGGAAAAAAAAAGAAATTAGGGAAACAACTCCCCACAAATAATATAAAATTATACATATATATGTATATATAATATATTATATATGTATATATGTGTATATATAATATAAAATAACTTAGGATAACGCTAAGAAAGATCTATATGACAAGAACTTCAAGTCTCTGAAGGAAGAAATCGAAGAAGATTTCAGAAAATGGAGAGATCTCCCATGCTCATGGATTGGCAGACTTACCATAGTAAAATGGCCATAATACCAAAGGCAATGTACAGATTTAATGCAATCCCCATCAAAAATCCCAAAACAATTCTTCAAAGACATAAGAAGAGTAACAGCAATTCTCAAATTCATCTGGAAAGGAAAAAACAAAAACAAACAAGCAAACAAACAAACAAATAAAACAGAAGAGCAACAACAATTCTAAACAATGAAAGAACTGCTAGGGGAATCAAGATACCTGACCTTAAGCTGTACTACAGATCAAGAGTGATAAAAAGCTGCATGGTATTAGTACAGAGACAGACACATTGATGAATGGAATAGAAATGAAGACCCAGAAATAAAACCACACATAACCAGCTGATCTTTAGCAAAGTAGGTAAAAATATACAATTGCAAAAAATGAAAGAATCTTCCATAAATGAAGTTCTTCTAACTGCCAGTGTATATGTAGAAAAAGGAAAATAGATCCATACTTGTCACCTTTCACAAAGCACGAGTCAAGTAGATCAAGGACCTCAACATAAAACCAGATACAATAAATCTAATAGAAGAGAAAAAGGGAAAGAGACTTGAACTCAATGTGACAGGGGAAATTTTCTTAAATGGAACTTCAATGATTCATGCTCTAAGATCAAAAATTGATAAACAGGACCTCATGAAACTGGAAAGCTTCTGTAAGGCAAAGGACATAGTCAATAAATCAAATCAGGAATCTAGGGACTTGGAAAAAATCTTCGCTAATCCCATATTTGATAGAGGGCTAATATCCAAAATATACAAAGAACTCGAGAAGCTAAATACCAAAAATCAAACAACCCAAACAAAAAATAGGGTATAAACCTAAAAAGGGAATTCACAACAGAGGAATCTCAAATGACTGAGAAGCACTTAAAGAAATTTTCAAACTCCTTGTTGATCAGAGAAATCAAAACTAAACTAAGATTGCAAAGCAAAACTATCCTGAGATTGGACCTTACACCAATCTGAATGGATAAGATCAAACCCTCAAATGACAGCACATGTTGGTAAGAATGTGAAGAAAGAAGAACTCTCCTCCATTACTGGTAGGATTGCAAAATGGTACAACCACTCTGGAAATCAATATGGAAATTCCTCAAAAAACTGGAAATAGATCTACCTGAAGTTCCATCTATACCACTGTTGGGCATATACTGAAAAGATGACCTACTATGCCACAGGGGCACATGTTCCACTATGTTCATAATGACCTTATAAGCTGGAAGAAACCCAGATGTTCCACAACAGAAAAGTAGATACAGAAAATATGGTTTCTTTACACAATGGAATACTACTCAGCTAATAAGAAAGAAGACATTCTGCAAGGCAGTGGTGGCACATGACTTTAATCCCAGCATTTGGCAGGCAGATTTCTGAGTTTGAGGCCAGCCTGGTCTACAGAGTGAGTTCCAGGACAGCCAGGGCTACACAGGGAAACCCTGTCCCAGAAAACAAAACAAACAAAACAAAACAACAACAGCAACAACAAAAAAGGAGTGAGGACATCTTGAGTTTTGCAGGCAAATGGATGGAACTATAACATACTATCCATAGTGAGGTAACTCATACCCCCAAAGACATCCATAGTATGTACTCATTAATATGTGAATATTAGTTAAAAGATACAGAATACCCAAGATACAGCCACAGAACTCAAAAAGATTAACAAGCCGAAGGGCCCAAGTAAAGATGTCTTTTTTGTTTGTTTTGGGTTTTTTTGTTGTTTTTTTTTTTTGTTTTGTTTTTTTTTTTTTTTTTTTGTTTTGTTTTGTTTTTTTTGACACAGTGTTTCTATGTAGCCCTGGCTGTCCTGAAACTCACTTTGTAGACCAGGCTGGCCTCGAACTCAGAAATATGCCTGCCTCTTCCTCTCAAGTGCTGGGATTAAAGGTGTGCACCACCAAGTCAGGTGTAAAGATGCCTTAATCCCACTTGGGAGGGAGAAGAAAGCAATCACAGGAAGGGGGAGGGGGGAAGAGTCCTGGGTGGAAAAGTGGACAGGGAGGGCAAGAGTGGAACATGATCAGGTTTTAGGTGGGAGAAAAAGATTTAAGTCCTGAGGGCCGACAGAAAGATTGGAAACAGGCAACCTCAAAATGTAGGAGGAGGGGGAACCCTCCAGAATGTACCTTGGAAGTGAGAGACTCTCAGGACTCCAAGGGAGGGACCTACAGTGGAGGAGAGGGAACTTGTAAAGCCAACATCCAGAAGAAAGACAGGGTGTCAAGTGAGGAATGTGGTTACCATTCCACACTAAAAAACCCTGACCCATAATCATTCCTGTCTTAAATAATTGCAGGCACAAAAATGGAGAAGGGTGTGAGGAAAAGGAGGTTCAGTGACAGACCCCAAATGGGATCAAGCTCAAGGGGAGGTCCCAAGGCCTGACACTATTACTGAGGCTATGGAGTGATTAAAAATGAGACTATCAGGACTGCCTTCCAAAAGATCCAACAAGCAGCTGAAATAATCCCATGCAATATTTACATCCATCCTATCAGCAGACAGAAATCCACTGGCCCCTGTGGTTGAATGGGGAAAAGCTGCAAGAAGCTGAAGAGGACAATTCTGAAGGAGGACCAGCAGTCTCAACTAAACTGGACCCCTGAGATCTCTCAGACACTGGTTCACCAAGGAGGTAACATACAACAACTGATATGAGGTCCCCAACACATATACAACAGAAGATTGTTGGGTTTGGACTCAGTCAGAGAAGATGCACCTAACCCTGAAGATATTGGAGGACCCAGGGAGTAGGGAGATTGGGTGGGGTGCCAGTGGGGATGGGGACCAGCTTATAGAGACAGGAGGATGAATGGGATGTGGAACAGTCAGAGGGTGGACAGATAGTGGGATAAAATTTTGAGTGTAAAAAAAGAATGATTAAATAAAATTTTAAAAAGCTATCTTAACCATTACAGTACTCTCTCTCTCTATCTCTTTTAGATGGATAGCTTCAAGTTTCTCTCCATTTCATTTTATGTTGGCTATTGGGTTGGTATATATTGTGTTTCTTATGTTTATGTATCTGCCTTGAATCCCTGATAGCTTCAAAACTAGCATGGAGGGCTGTTGGATGATGTCAGAAGCTTCCCTTCATCTAAGGAGATGATCATGGGACTTTTGTCTCCAAGTTTGTTTAAATAATGGATTTCATTGATGTACTTTGTATATTAAACCATCCGTGAATCCCTGGGAGGAAGCCTACTTAGTTGTAAAAACTTTTTTGGGGTGCTCTTGGATTTGGTTTGCTAGAATATTCTTGATTATTATTGCATTGATGTCCATAATCAAAAGTGGTCTGAAGTTCTCTTTCTTCATTGAAACATTGTGTGGTGTAGATATCAGGATAACTGTGGTCTCATAGAATGAATTAGGTAGTGTCTTTTCTCTTTGTATTTTGTGGAACGGACAGCTCTTCTTTGATAGTTTGGTAGAATTCTTCACTGAAACTGAGAGATTAGATCTTTTGGGTTCAGACTCCATTTTAGAAAACCTGACTGACCTAAGGTTGAACTCAATTAACTAACAGGACAGAACCTAGCATCAGTTTGCAGATTACCCCCAAGCAAATCTGCACCTTCATGTTATAAGACTGCCTCAACCCTTCACTTCCTCATAACCACCAATCAGGAGAAAAGCAGAGTTAAGTTTATAATTTAGCTAGCTCCCAGTACCAGCCTATTATGATAAAGCCCATAATGACCACCCAATCAGATGCGTGGCAGACTAGGTACCCCCTTCTTGCCTCTAAAAATGCTCACCTAAAACTAGACTCAGGGCTCCTTCTCCTTCTGGTACTGCTGTGTCAGGCTGACAGGAGGCCCAAGATCAAGCTTATAATAAAGAGACCCTAATGAGATTACATCAGAATCCTTGGTGTTCATTTGGGGTTCACAAACACTTCCTGGCACAACAAAACTATCTGTCCCTGGGCTTTTGTTTTGTTTTGACCATTCCTTTTTTTTAAATTAGGTATTTTCCTCATTTACATTTCCAATGTTATCCCAAAAGTCCCCCATACCCTCCCCTCCACTCCCCTACCCATCCACTCCCACTTTTTGGTCCTGCCGTTCCCCTGTACTGGGGCATATATAGTTTGCATGTCCAATGGGCCTCTCTTTCCAGTGATGGCCGACTAGGCCATCTTTTGATACATATGCAGCTAGAGTCAAGAGCTCCGGGGTACTGGTTAGTTCATAATGTTGATCCACCTATAGGGTTGCAGATCCCTTTAGCTCCTTGAGTAATTTCTCTAGCTCCTCCATTGAGGGCCCTGTGATCCATCCAATAGCTGACTGTGAGCTTCCACTTCTGTGTTTGCTAGGTCCCGGCATAGTCTCACAAGAGACAGCTATATCTGAATCCTTTCAGCAAAATCTTGCTAGTGTATGCAATGGTGTCAGCGTTTGGAGGCTGATTATGGGATGGATCCCTGGATATGGCAGTCTCTAGATGGTCCATCCTTTCATCTCAGCTCCAAACTTTGTCTCTGTAACTCCTTCCATGGGTGTTTTGTTCCCAATTCTAAGAAGGGCCAAACTGTCCACACTTTGGTCTTCGTTCTTCTTGAGTTTCATGTGTTTTGCAAATTGTAACTTATATCTTGGGTCTTCTAAGTTTATGAGCTAATATCCACTTATCAGCGAGGACATATCATTTGAGTTCTTTTGTGATTGTGTTACCTCACTCAGGATAATGCCCTCCAGGTCCAACCATTTGCCTAGGAATTTCATAAATTCATTCTTTTTAATAGCGGAGTAGTAATGGATACATAAAATGTGGTACATTTACACAATGGCCTTTTTTTTTTTTCTTGAGAAACTATTAATGACTGATTATATTTCCCTTGGGGTTATGGAAACCTTGATTTAATTTGGTATGTGGTACCTGTCTAGAAATTCATCCATTTCATTTAGAAATTTATATTTTGTGTAGTACAGGCTTTCGAAGTATGAGCTTTTTTATTTATTTTTATTTTACTACCTGGGTTTCTGTTGATATGCCTCCCTTTTCATTTCTGACTTTGTTTATTTGAATACTGTCTCAGAGACTTTTAGTTAGTTTAGTTATGGGTTTGTCTATCATGTTGATTTTCTCAAAGCACCATTTTACTCTTTGTGGTGTTCTTTTTGTTTCTACTTGCATGATTTCAGCACTGAGTTAGACTATTTCTGGGTTCTACTCTTCTAGAGTATGTTTATTTTTGCTTGTTTTTTGTGTTTGTTTTTGTATTTTCTGTTTATTTGTTTGTTTGTTGATTTTCTACAGCTTTCGGTTTTGCTGTTAAGTTACTACTATGAGATCTATTAAGTATCATTATAGAGGCACTTTTTGGTATGGACTTTCCTCTTAACATTGCTTTCATTGTGTCTTATAAATTTAGGAATTTTGTGGTTTTATTTTTATTGAATTGTAGAAAGTTGTTAATTTATTTCTTTATTTCTTCCGTGAGCAGATTATCATTGAGTAGAGAGTTTTTTAGTTTCAAACAGTATGTGAGCTTTCTATTTTTTCTATTGTTTCTATTGTTGTTGAGTACAGCCATTATTTATGGAGATCTGATAGAATGGAAGGTATTATTTCTATTTTGTATCTGTTGACTCTTGCGTTGTAACAGATTCTATAGTCAGTTTTGGCTCAGGTTCCATGAGGTGCTCAGAAGAATGTATATTATTTTGTTTGGGGGTAAAATGTTCTGCATGTTAAATCCATTTTTACAACATCTGTTGTTTCTTTGTTTATGATCTTTTTCAATGATCTGTCAATTTGGGAGAGTGGGTTGGTTAAGTTAAGCGTCCCACTATTATTTTGTGGTATTCAGTTTGTGATTTGCACTTTAGTAAAGTTTTCAATTTTGTTTCTTTGTTTGTTTTTTTATTTGTTTCTATTTTGGTGGAGGGGTAATGTGGGTGCCCTTGCATTTGGGGCATTGATGTTCAGAATTGAGACATCATCTTGGTAGATTTTTTTTCTTTGATGTTTATGAAGTGTTTTTTTTTCCTGTTTCTTTGCATAACTTTCTGTTGAAAGTCTATTTTATTAGATATTAGTGTAGTTACTCCAGCTTGGTTTTTGTGTCTACTTGCTTGGACAACATTTTCCCTGTGTTTACACTGAGTTAATGTTATCTGAGTTACTGAGGTATGATTCTTGTTTTGTTTCCCCTTTAAGAGCTTCAACATATTTGGTTGTGGTTTTATTTATTCTTTAGGAAATTTATTACATCTTCTTTTAAGGCCTCTATTGTCTTCGTGAGATGGGGTGTAAGATCACAGTTTTCCTCTTCAGGTGTTTTAGTATATCAAGGGCTTTCAGTAGTGGGAGAGCTGGGTTCTGATGGTGACATCATGGTTTGGCTTCTGTTGATAATATTCTTCGGCTTGCCTTTTGCCATCTAGTTTTCTCTGATGTTGGTTGGCCTGAGTATCTCATGTTGGAGCAGGCCTACCAGAAGGCAGTGGGGCTGTGTCCCTTGGGTGTGAACAGGCCTCCTGGGAGGCAGGCAGAATTGTGGGGTGGGAGGAGGTATATTGTTCTGTGACTGCTGCAAACCAGAAAGAACTTGGAGCTCTGACAGGGCAAGTAGAGCACAGGGTTGCTAGATTTCCTAAGGTCCCCATAGTTGAGATTATTGGACGCGACATGAGGTGGGATTGTCTCGTCTGTGTGTGTGTGTGTGTGTGTGTGTGTGTGTGTATGTGTGTGTGTCTAGTGGGGTTATGGGATATAGCCTGCCTCTTTGGAGGCAGGCAGAATTGTGGAATGGAGCATGATATGATGTGTCATGTAGCAGGGTAGGCTATTATACTACACTTAATCACATATCACATATCCATGTACTGGTAGGCCATAACAGTATACTTAATCACGAATCCACTTTCAGTACTTTTGTTGATCTTATATCTCAAATTATAAGGATATTTGATATAGATATATAGACAGATAGAGGTAGGCAGATAGATAATAGACAGATAGATAGATAGATAGATAGATAGATAGATAGATAGTGTTTCATTACTTAACACAAAGCAAATTTATGCCATTCTAGCAGAGGGTGTGGATAACTCACTGCAAAGGAGAAATTTGGGGTTGACTGGTCCCCATTGTCCATTAAGTGAATTCTCTCTGCTAATGTAGTTATTCCCAAATAGCTCAAATAAACCCTACTGTATATCAAGCATGAAACTTGTGAGAATCCAATATTTAACAGACCTATAAAAGGCTTGATGCCACGGTGTAGGGGAATGCCAAGATAAGAAAGCAGGAGTGGGTGGGTTGGTGAGCAGGGGAAGGGGGGATGGCAGAGGGGGTTTTTGGAGGGGAAACCAGGAAAGAGGATAACATTTGAAATGTAAATAAAGAAAATATTTAATAAAAAAGGAAAAAAAGAAAAAAAACAATAAAGATTCTTTCATTTATGAATATAAAATTTTACTCTACAAATAGGTGATAAGGATGTAAAAACATAATGCACTGATCACTGATAATGTTTGCCGATCTTCTATTATCTAGTGGAAAACTCACCAAGGAGAGTTAATTTAAAGCATAAATGGATGCTTGTGCACCAAAATAAGGTACTAACCAATTTTTCAGTTTGAAGTACTTCTTGCAGCTCACCTACAATGTCACTGGCAACAACACATCACTAAATATTGAGTGTTTGATACTTAAGAAAGCTATTAAAAAGAATGAATTTATGAAATTCCTAGCCAAATGGATGGACCTGGAGGGCATCATCCTGAGTGAGGTAACACATTCACAAAGGAACTCACACAATATGTACTCACTGATAAGTGGATATTAGCCCAAAACCTAAGATACCCAAGACATAAGATACAATTTCCTAAACACATGAAACTCGAGAAAAATGAAGACTGAAGTGTGAACACTATGCCCCTCCTTAGAAGTGGGAACAAAACACCCTTGGAAGGAGTTACAGAGACAAAGTTTGGAGCTGAGATAAAAGGATGGACCATGTAGACACTAGCATATCCGGGGATCCATCCCATAATCAGCTTCCAAATGCTGACACCATTGCATACACTAGCAAGATTATGCTGAAAGGACCCTGATATAGCTGTCTCTTGTCAGAGTATGCCTGGGCCTAGCAAACATAGAAGTGGATGCTCACAGTCGGCTATTGGATGGATCACATGGCCCCCAATGAAGGAACTAGAGAAAGTACCAAAGAAGCTAAAGGGATCTGCAACCCTATAGGTGGAACAACATTATGAACTAACCAGTACCCCGGAGCTCTTGACTCTAGCTGCATATGCATCAAAAGATGGCCTAGTTGGCCATCACTGGAAAGAGAGGCCCATTGGACACGCAAACTTTATATGCCCCAGTACAGGGGAACGCCAGGGCCAAAAAAGGGGAGTGGGTGGGTAGGGGAGAGGGGGTGGGTGGCTATGGGGGACTTTTGGTATAGCATTGCAAATGTAAATGAGCGAAATACCTAATAAAAAATGGAAAAAAAAAAAAAAAAAAGAAAACGACTATCACTTATCCTATCTAATTATAATCATACAAGTGACAAACAATGTCATTGAGAACATAACTTTAAAAATTATTACCATTGATTCATCCCAATTGAATACTATAAAATTCAAATGGAAAATCATTTTGTGAAATTTTATTAAAGTGTTAATTAATCTTGATTGAAAGATCATGTTTTATAAAATTTAATTAAATCCTTATAATAATTCATTTTATATGTTAAAGGTAGTTTTCTGTATTTTAGAAAAAAATAATTACTTTTGATAGAAGAATTATATAGTCTTTGAAAAATCTGTGAGAATGTTATTAATGTTTTAAAATACTACATTTTTATCCATAAGAAAAGAAAAAAACATTTTTAGAGAATTTTAGTAAAAGTGAAAATCACTACGGCTCAAAATGCTTAGATTTGTGACTCTGGTTAGAATCTTAGTAAGGATAATCAAACTTCTCTGATAACAGCTTTAATGCTTCTTTTCATTGAAACCATTTATCAGGGCATTTATAGAAAGCTATAAGATACAATGTTGAATACTTAGTATGTTCTACATACATCATCTCCTAGATTACCTGGATCTTGAAGCATATATCATTATATAATATTCTCTGTGTTATACCTTAATCCTCAGTAATTTCTCTGAAAGCAGAGGGCAATGCTGCAAACATAGTAGTTACAGATAACTTCCTGTTTTGCAATGATAAAATGTTTGGATAAAAATATTCTTTAGGAAACATAAAAGAGATTATATTCACAACAGGGATTTCTGTGAATAAAACACACTGTATTCAACTGAGTACTTTCAGGTTTATCGTTAAACTTTCACTTTCAAAATTGAGGTTGTAAATTATTATGTTCATGTCTTAGACATTTTTATTTGTTTTGAAATATTTTAAGTTATAAATACATTTGAAAGGATTAACAATAATTAGAGTCTTCAACTTTTATCTGTCTTCATGACATGTTTTATGTTTTTCTTACCTAGTAAGTGCTACAGAACAGTGATAGTCATAAAAGTTTATGTTTATATTACTAAGAACATAAAATACTAGGGAATGATGTCTTCTATTTTCTCACAATGAATAGGAAGAAAATTGATACAGGAAGTCAGATTCATTTTGATTCAAGATATCTACCTAAGTACAAAATAATTACTACCTTAATTAAATATGTACAAAGAGAAAGAGAAATTAAGGGTTTTAACAATGTGATAAAAATTGTCCATACCATCTGTTCTTTAAAGAGAAATTGACTTACATTTAATCACATCTGGGTAAGAGAAAATTTCAGTCCTACGTCTTGAATCAATAATTTTTGTGTAAATTTATATCTTGGCTAAGCAATTTTTTCTACTTTAAAACCCACATTTTTAGTGTTTAATATTTTCATTTTTTTCCAAAAATTTACCTAACAAACCAAGTACTTATTATTCCAATTAGAAGAAGTAGAGAAAAAATATTTCTATGAAGTTAAGATAGTTATAGACAAGTGCATATGAGCAACTGTTTCAGTATATTCTTCACAAATTTGTAATAAAATATAATGTTCAATTATATATAGTTTGTTAATAACCTGGACAGAATTGATTGGTATGCTGTTAAGTTTCTTAGAATAGTTATATTGGAGAATAATAACTTTACAACTAAAACTGATTAAAGATTTTATCTGGAAAGTGGGAACAGCCCAAGGTCATACTCATATATGAGGAGATTGAACTAAACTATAATTTTTCTAATTTTAATTGTAGTCTTAAAAATTTATGTTTTTTCACAAGGATACATATTACATAGTGTTATATTTCTAGTCTTTTCTTTAAAGTATTGAAGAAGACATACTTAAGCTATTTGGCTAATTAGAATTTATAAATCACATGTTTTGTGCTAAAAATTGAATATTTCATTTTATATATCCCATAAAATTAAAGTATGAATACAGAAACAGAATTAAAATATTAGAGAAATAATTCAAATTTAGCATAATTTAAATCATGTTGGTGAGTAAGTAATCATATCCATTTGACTTATTTCTCAGATTATTAATACAAGTTCTTTATTTAAGAAAGAATGTAGAAAGCAATATTTAAATTGCTAGTTCTGAGTAATGCAGCTGCTGGTGAAGCTACAATACTTCACTATACTGAATGTAATCTTGTCTCATTTGATCTTGACAGATGGCCCTAGCTTAGCATTAACACCACAGGTTTTTTCACGCTATTTCTTTGAAATTTTAAGGAAAATGCTCATAAATTTCTGAAACTGAAATTTAAAATAGTTATTTTCATGCATAATACTAAACCAAATAAAGTTGTTATTAATGCTTCCAAGAAGGTACTGTGTGAATCATTTACCCCAGAAAACATCATGTTCAATAATGAAAAAAGTATGTGGCATTTCAACTGAGATGAGGCAAATAAAGACATGCTTCATAAAAAATAGAAAACTTTTTTTAATTTAAGATTTTTTTGTCTTTTATTTTTATTTATTTATTTATTTATTTATTTATTTATTTATTTATATATACTCCAAATATTATGCCCTCCCTGCCCCTCCCTGGTCCACCCTCCGACTGTTGCACATCCCATACCACCTTTCCACCCCCTGTCTCCAAGAAAATGTCCCCACCCCAACCCCCACCCAACCAGACCTCTAAACTCATTGGGGCCTCCAAGTCTCCAGAGGGTTAGGCACATCTTATCTCACTGAATCCAGACCCTGCAGTTCTCTGTTGTATATGTGTTGGTTGCCTCATAGCAGCTGATATATGCTATCTGGTTGGTATTCCAGTGTTTGAGAGATCTTGGGGGTCCAAGTTAGTTGAGACTGCTGTTTTTCCTACAATAGTCGTCCTCCTCAGCTTCTTTCAGCCTTTCACGAATACAGCCACAGGGTTCAGCAGCTTCTGTCCATTGGTTGGGTGCAATGTCTGCATATGACTCTTTCAACTGCTTGTTGGGACTTCAGGAGTGCTCTCAAGATAGGTCCCTTTTTGTGACTGCTCAATAGCCTCAGTAATAGTGTCAGACCTGTGACTTCCCCTTGAGCTGGATCCCACCCTGACCCTGTTACTGGACCTTCTTTTCCTCAGGCTTGTCTCAATTTCCATTCCTGTAATTCTTTCATACAGGAACAAATGTGGGTCAGAGTTTTGACTGTGACAAGGCAACCTGCTCCTTCACTTAATGCCCTGTCTTCCTGCTGTCAGTTCGCTCTCCCTACTGCCAGGCATTTCATGTAGGGTCCCTTCTTTTGAGTCTTGAGAATCACTCACTTCCCAGGTCTCTGGTGCATTCTGGAGGGTCCCTCAAACCTCCTACCTCCCAAGGTTTTATTTTTCCATTCTGTCTGCTGGTCCTCAAAGCTTCAATCCTTTTCCCTCACCCAATGCAAGATCAGGTTCCACTCTCCACAGGACCCTACCAGGTGCCTACCATCCTCCCCACTTGTAATTGCTTTCTTCTCCCTCCAAAGTTGGACGGAGGAATCCTCACTTAGGCCCTTCAGCTGGTTGACCTTTTTGAGTTCTGTGGACTGTACCTTGGGTATTCTGTACTTATCTACTTTTTTTCTTTCTTTTATTTGTTTTTTCTTTTTTTGGCAAATATCCACTTATTAGTGAGTATATACCACGCATTTCCTTTTGGGTCTGAGTTACCTCACTCAGGATGATATTTTCCAGTTCGATCCATTTACCTACAAATCTCAGGATGTCTTTTTTTTTTTGGTTAGCTTCTTGTGTCCTTTATATATTTATTTTGGATGTTAGCCCACTATCAGATGTTGGATTAGTGAAGACTTTTTTTCCAATCTGTAGGTTGCCAATCTGTCTTTTTGACTGCGCCCTTTGCCTTACATAAGCTTTCCAGTTTCATGTGGTCCCATTTATCAATACTTGATCTAAGAGCACAAGTCATTGGAGTTCTGTTTAGGATATTTCCCCCTGTTCCAGTGAGTTTAAAACTTTTTCCCACTTTCTTTTCTAGTAGATTCAGTGTATCTGGTTTTATGTTGAGGTCTTTGATCCACTTGGATGTGAGTTTTGTGCAAGGTGACAAATATAAGTCTATTTTCATTTTTCTATATACAGTTAGTTAGACAAGCACCATTTATTGAAGATGCTTTCTCTTTTCCATTGTGTATTTTTTACTTCTTTGTCAAAGATCAAGTGATTGTAAGTGTGTGGTTTTACTTCTTGGTACTCAATTGTATTGAATTACTCAATGTGTCTCTCTCTGTACCAATATCATGCAGTTATTGTCACTGTTACTCTATAGTAAAGCTGGAGGTCAGGGATGGTGATTTACCCAGCAGTTCTTTGATTGTTAAGAATTGTTTTCTCTATTATGGGATTTTTGCCTTTCCAGATGAATTTGAGAATTGCTCTTTCTATATCTTTGAAAAATTGTGTTGAGATTTTGATGACATTGAGTTGAATCTCTAGATTGCCTTTGGTATGATCGTCTTTTTTTTACTATGTTAATTGTGCCAATCCATGAGCATGGAAGATCTCTACGTTTTCTAAGATCTTCATTTTCTTTTTTTAGAGATTTGAAGTTATTGTCATACAGGTCTCTCACTTGTTTGGTTAGTGTTACCCCAGGATATTTTACATTATTTGCAGCTATTGTGAAGGGGGTTGTTTCCCTAATTTCTTTCTCTGCCTGCTTATCCTTTGTATAAAGAAAAGCTACTGATTTATTTGAATTAATTTTATATCTGTCCACTTTGCTGACGTTGTTTATCAGATGGTAGTTCTCTGGTAGAATTTTGGGGTTCATTTATATATACTATAATATCATCTGCAAATGATACCTTCATTTCTTCTTTGATAATTTCTACCTCCTTGATCTCTTTTTGTCATGTGATTGTTCTAGCTAGCACATATATATAGCACTTATATTGAATAGATATGGGGAGAGTGGGCATCCTTGTCACCGATTTTAGTGGGATTGCTTCAAGTACCTCTCGAATTTAATTTGATATTGACTGTTGGTTTGCTGTAAATTGTTTTTATAATGTTTCGGTATGAGCCTTGAAATCCTGATCTCTCTAATACATTTAACATGAAGGGCTGTTTTATTTTCTCAAATGCTTTTTCTGCATCTAAGAGATGATCATGTGAGTTTTATTTTCCTTTGAGTTTGTTTATATAGTATATTATGATAATGGATTTTCATATCTTGAACTAACCTTGTATCACTGAGATGAAGTCTACTTGATAATGTTTTTTACTCAGTTTGCAAGGATATTACTGAGTATTTTTGCAACAATATTCATAAGCGAGATTGGTCTGAAGTTCACTTTTTTGTTTGTGTCCTTGTGTGGTTTAGGTATCAGAGTAACTGTGGTTTAATAGAACAAGTTAGGTAGTGTTCCTTCTGTTTCTATTTTATTGAATGGTTTGAGGAATATTGTTATCAGGTCTTCTTTGCAGGTCTGGTAGAATTCTGCACTAAATCCATCTGGCCTTGAACTTTTTTGATTGGGAGGCCTTCTCCAAAATCGACATTATAAGTGGTCACAAAACAACCCTCCACTGATATAAGGAGATTGAAATAATCCCATGTATCCCATCAGATTGCTATGGCCTAAGGCCCTTCACCAATAATATCAACAACAACAGAATGTCCACATACATGTGGAAACTGAACAACTCTCTACTCAGTGATAACTTGGTCAAGGAAGAAATAAAGAAAGAAATTAAAGACTTTCTGGAATTTAATGAAAAAGCTAACACTTCATACCCAACCTTATGGGACACAATGAAAGTAGTGCTAAGAAAAAAAATAATAGCATTAAGTTGCCTGTTAAAGAAACTGGAGAGGTCTTACACTAACAACTTAACAACATACCAGAGAGCTCTAGGAAAAAAAAGAAGCAAACTCACCCAAGAGGAGTACAAGGCAGAAAAAAAGTCAAATGCAGGGCTGAAATCTTTGAAATAGAAACAAAGGGAACAATACAAAGAATCAATAAAACCAAGGCTGTTCCTTTGAATCAATAAGACAGATAAACCCCTAGCCAACCTAACTAATGGACTTAGAGGCATTCTCCAAATTTATAAAATCAAATTAAAAGAGAAGTATTACAACAGAAATGGAGGAAATTTAAAAAAAAATCATCAAATTCTATTGTAAAAGCCTATACTCAAAAAAACGGGAAAATCTGCAGGCAGATACCACAGAGAAAAATTAAATCAAGAACAGGTAAACTATCTAAACAGGCCTATATCTCACAAGGAAATAGAAGAAGTCATTAATTTGAGATATTTTAACAACATTGAACTCAAAAGATACTTGTTCCACTGTTACTTTCTTTAAAATAAGTAAAATATTTGGTGTATGCTGAAAAGGTCTATTGTAGGTTGGGTAATACTTCAGTGAATAATGTCCTTTTGAAGGGACTGGAAGAATCTGAAATAAATTGTCAGAATACAAATAAATACCTGGGCTCAAGCCTTGTACCTTATGCTTGCAATCTCAGCAATAGAAAAGTGACTTTCTCGCCAATCTAGTGAACCTCATATCAGTATGAAACTTTGTCTCCAAAAATAAGTTGGACTGTGTAGGGGAATGGAAGCTACTCTATAAGAGGTACAATTGCAAGGTGTTTTTCTTTTTAAAAATATTAGTTATTTTATTGATATTAAATCTCAAAATATATCTCCTTTCCCTGTTTCCCCTCTGAAAACCTCATATCTGACTCCCTTTCCCCTGCTTCTATGAGGGTGCTCCACCCCGAGCACAGGGACCCCAATGGAAGAATTAGGGGAAGGACTGAAGGAGCTGAAGGGGTTTTCAACCCCATAGGAAGAATAACAATAACCAGTCAGACAACCCAGAGCTACCAGGGACTAAATCACCAACCAAAGAATACACATGGAGGGACCCATGGCTCCACCTGCAAATGTAGCAGAGGACAGCCTTGTTGGGCATGAATGGGAGGGGAGGCGCTTGGTCTTGTGAAGGCTTGATTCCCTAGCCAGGTGCTTTTCTTTTGACACTGAATTTATTATTTTCAGTGTATGAGAATTAGAATCCAGAGAGCTCCTTCCTGGGGTGAAGTATAAGATAAATAATTCTACACCTCCTTACTTGTATCCAGTGAGTGCCAAGACCACTGACTGAGAATTTAGAATTATTCTTCATATAATACTGACAGACCAGGAAATGAGCATGGAATGAATAGCAGAATGAACTTGATATAAGAAAAAATCTGCTTGTGTTTTGATAGAATATACTCTTACCATTTATTGAATAACCTATACACAGATGCTTTTAACTTGAAAAAATATTGTATTTTTTTATTCCATTGACATTTTGTGATGGCTATAATCAGCTCCGGTATGTAGGAAAGAAGGCAACAAGAAATGTGCCCATGATCACACATCCATAAACCCATGAGACTGTAAAGGCTATTCCATTTTCCTATCACATTTCCAACATGTTTATGAAGAGAGTATGATAAATAAAAAAATCATATCTAGGAATATAGGACATTACTAATGTGGAAAAAGTTTATGCTATTACTTAGACTCCTGTTTGTATTCTTATAAATATATAATTTTATTTTTGTCTAATATTAGAGTTTGAATATTTTAGTTCCTTTCAACTTTCTTAGTGGGCAGGAATCTTAAGTTATCATGTCTTTATTTTTAGAATTGTGTCTTTTTTTTTTTTGTTCTAACTATAACTGAAGTTGTCTATCAGTGAGATATGTAGTATATTGAATACATTATATGCAAAATAAGTGATACATTCCATGTTAAAAAGAATCCCTAAATTTAGAGACTTATCACTGATAAGTATTATCCTATTCATGTGTATAACCCTGATAAAGTTTAAATTATTATTTTTAGCTTTTGTAGTATCAAATAAGATAAAAATGTTTTCTTTGACTTATTTGATGTCAATGAAGTGTCTACTAAAACAATTTAACTTACATAGATTGTTTGTACTAAATTTCTGGTGAACAGTGTTGTTCTGGCATTAAGTAGCTAGTAGGGTAAATGTCAAACATAAGGAAAATATTTATTTTGGACTTTAATTTTATTTATAGGTTGTTCATATCATAGCCTTTTAAAATTTTAATAACTATAAATTGGCTTCAGAATATAAATATATTAATGGCTTTTAGATGAATAAACACACAGTGTATTCAAGCACTATGGTAATTTATGATCATAATATGATCCGATAATAGGTTCTTCTTGCAATGACTTTCTACCACATTTAAGAGTTTATTTTGTAAACAAATAATCATGTTCCTATTTTGTCTAAATACAGTGAGTAAAATAATTCTGTAGTAATGGTTTAATAGTGCTCACTTCAAAATTAGCAGAAGTTCAGCTTGTAAAAGAAATTTGAGAATCATCATATGCCTCAATTTCCTTACCTACATCACTTCAAAATGCAGAAATTCACTAGCATTTATATAACGTTCTATTCCTTTCAGAGATGGTTTCTATTTAAAAATGATCTCTCTCTCTCTCTCTCTCTCTCTCTCTCTCTCTCTCTCTCTCTCTCTCTCTCCTTCCCTCCCCCCACTCTCTTTCTTTTATATTTGACTATGGTGTATGTATGTACACATTCAAGCATGTGAGTATAGAAATAAATGCATAGGACCCAGATGTAGCTGTCTCTTATGAGACTATGCCGGGGCCTAGCAAACACAGAAGTGGATGCTCAGTCAGCTAATGGATGGATCACAGGGCCCTCAATGGAGGAGCTAGAGAAAGTACCCAAGGAGCTAAAGGGATCTGCAACCCTATAGGTGGAACAACATTATGAACTAACCAGTACCCCGGAGCTCTTGACTCTAGCTGCATATGTATCAAAAGATGGCCTAGTCGGCCATCACTGGAAAGAGAGGCCCATTGGACATGCAAACTTTATATGCCCCAGTACAGGGGAACGCCAGGGCCAAAAAGGGGGAGTGGGTGGGTAGGGGAGTGGGGATGGGTGGGTAGGGGGGACTTTTGGCATAGCATTGGAAATATAAATGAGCTAAATACCTAATAAAAATGGAAAAGAAAAAAAAAGAAAGAAATGCATAATTTTGTGCATATACCGTGTTAACTGTGTGTAGGTCAGAGAACAACCTTTGGTTGTTTGTCTTCATCATCTATCTTGTTTGATACTCTACATACTTGTTGTTCAATGCTATTCAGGGAAGCTAGCTGAAAAGTTTTCACTTTTCAGTTTGTCATAGGATTCCTTTCATTATAAATGTCTACCATCACATCTGATTCACCTTGTCTTCTGGGAATTTTAGCTCAGGTGCTTTTGCTTGTGGGGCAAGAACCAATCCCAGTTATCCATTTCCTCATACACTAATATTCAAGTTTAAATCAACAGTTCAGGTTGCATATATTTCATTTTAGAGAACAGTTTTCTACAAATGGAAGAAATAACATTAAGGTAATTTTAATGGGGACAGTAAAATACCTCCAGACTATTTACAATGTAATATTGGGTGAATTCCAGAGAGGAACAAACAAACAAACAAACAAAAAACTTCAAAAATATGGTTGTTACCTTTGGAGGCTGTAGCCTCAAATAAATACTTTGCATCTTATTTTATAGGAGAAATGAGGTGTGGTATATACTTCATCAGCATAGGCAATATCTTTCAGATCTTTGTGATATCAGTATGGCCAATCAGAATAGCACCCTGTCAAATAAGCCTGAATGCTGATGTACAGAAACATTAAATAAATCACCTTGCATGTAAAAACAATGCACTTAAGTTACAGATGAAGCTAAATCAGCTCAACTTAAAATAGAATCATCATCATGGACCAGTGAGTCTCATGGGTCTCTATTAATGGAATAGAATGAAGCATGGGTGATGGATTTTATAATTTTTGGACTTACCTTTGTCATCTTTGAAGATGGAAAAAAGAGATCATGTACACCATGCACACTAAAATAGTAGTGGCATTTAAATACTCGAAAATTCAAGGAAATAGTTTTACTAGCTTGTCAGAAAAATATTTCAGCTCCATGTATAAGTAGGTTTTAGCTACATGTGATATATAGAATAGTTACCTGAAGAGCATAATGCATTTCTGTAATGTAAGTCAATACATTGAAGTCATGTGTTATGACAGTGGGAGAAAGCAGATAATTTAACCAAAATAAGTTAATTTCATAATTTACTAACTCAGTGGCAGGGTCAATCTCATAATTTTGGATATAAGGAAGATAAAAGGAGATACATTAGGATTAAATATTGTTCTCAGCCATTGTCTCTGTCCATAATTAAATTAAACAACATACTTACTTGTATTGGCAATACATTTTACACCTTAAATGATAAGACTGATTAATGAAAAACAATGAGACCTCCAATAACTAAAGAAATTTTGCGTGTTTTTATCTCTACTTAGATTATCTGTGGGAATGATGAGTTTGAGAATATTTGGAAAAGCCAGGCAAGGTGGCGCATGCCTTTAATCCCAGCACTTGGGAGGCAGAGTCAGGTGGATTTCTGAGTTTGAGCCAGCCTGGTCTATAAAGTGAGTTCCGGGACAGCCAGGGCTATACAGAAAAACCCTGTCTCTCAAAACACAAAAACAAAACAAAAACAAAACAAAACAAAACAAAACAAAACAAAACAAAAAAACCAAAACAAACAAAAAAAGAATATTTGGGAAAAAATCTGGGTAAAACGTTAAGAGCAAATATTTTGAGCAGTCATAATGCAATTCCATATTTCGTATTTTGAGAGAAAAAGTATCACTAGTAAAATAATATCTCTGTGTGACAGAGTTTACAGACTAAGTGTGAGAAATTGACATGATTACTGTAGAAAAGAATTTCAAAGTAGAATTATTTCAAGTATGAACACTCAGACTGTCCATTTGAAAACTTGGTCACAGGTTGTTTCTCCAATCCCACCAAACAAAAAACTGGGATTAAAGGTCAAAAAAATCTCAAAATCAGGAATAACAATTTATCAAGATTTGTGTTTATTATAATTACATATGGAAATCTGTCAATTTCTGTAAATGTAGTATTGCCCAGTTCCACATCTTGTATTTTACAGCTATCATTTCTTGGAATACTGGAAAAGTATATCTCTCTAAAATCCTCTATGTTCTTCATGCTTTAAAAATCCTGTTACTGCTTTCACAGACATTATTATACTATTTATGCAATGACTTGTATATGATTGGAAATGGTCATCAAAGTGAGTCTCATATTCCTTTTTGTAACTATTTTGTTTATATTTTTACCTTTAAACTGAAAAACAGTGATTACTTAGAAATTAGAGCACTTATTTGCCATATTTACATTAGATGATGCTGTATTTTGAGCCTGGCATTATATATATATATATATGTATGTATGTATATGTATGTATATGTATATATATATATGTATGTATATGTATATATATATATATATATATATATATATATATAGAGAGAGAGAGAGAGAGAGAGAGAGAGAGAGTTTAAATTTAAAACACATAATGCTCAGAGATCACTTTTCTAGATCTGAATTTCAAGTTCAAAAATATTCTTTAAGGCTAAATACGTTTTAAATGAATTTTCAATTTTATGTGAGTAAAAAAATTCTAAATATAATATGTGCTTTGTAGAATTTAGACTTTTGTTATTTTTCTTGTTTTTGTTTTGTTAAATTTGATACTATGTATAGAATACAAGACCTTGAACATGTCAAACAAGACCTATATCTCTGTGTCTTTTTCAATATAATTAAGGATTTATGTCACATACTAGGACTGTCCAGTATATAGTAAACTCCATGTAGTTATGTTTGGAATAATAGAATTTTAAGAAAATAAATTTTATTGTTTTCTATGGGGGGCTCTATATGTAGCAACAGGAAGTTTCCATAAACTAGGGTAATGGCTGCACTTACATATGAAGATTACATTTTACAAGAGACTATCTTGATATACATATACATACATATATGTATAACAAGATACACCATATATGTTTATATCAAGATACATTATATATATGTATATATATATCATAATAGCAATTAAATAACACTATCATCTAGATTTTTTTTATTTCAGTCCCATCTAAATACTCTTTTTAATGGGAAAGAAAATATCCCTTACACAGTTTAATTCATTTCCCTTTCTAGTCTTTACAGAAGTCTGAATTTCAATGAGAACAGTACAATTTGAAGAGAAATGCTCTACTTTGACAACTGATTAAAAGGTATTTATACCATGGCATTGTTCAGTACATTGAAACTAATTAATTGCATTCCACTTCATTATGTTAAAGAACTTTTAATATCTTCTCAAATATCTGCGGAATACCATTAGTCCCCAGAGCTTCTGGCTATTAATAGCTTCTCTTAGTACCACAGTCTTTCATCCACTGACAGTCCAACAATGTCTGTCCCACTTTATGCCATTAAGCTTTTGTTACCAATTACACAGAAATGACTCCATCAAGGGTACAGGAAGGAAAATATGTATTTCTGTTGAATTCTCTTTTTCTTCACTTTCAAGAATTAATGTATCTTGAAGCAATCAATCTCTTCCTTGTCTCTCCTCTTAATGGAATGATAATTAGAGTGTTTAAATACCACACTGCCTTTAACTGTATTCTATATTTCTTGTGGCTCTGAGTGTTTTTTTTTTTCAAGCAGTTATTCTCAACCTGTGGGTTTCTGAAGACCACAGGAAAACATATATTTACATTACGCTTTATAACAGTAGCAACAAATTTTTCTTTCTATTGTCCGCATAACACAAGGCGCTGTGTTAAAGGTTCACAGCATTAGGAAGGTTACAAACCAGTACTTTAAAGTCACCTCTAATTGTATTTAATTGTTGTAGATATCCCTCTCAAAATTACTAATTGTTACATTTCAAAATATTACAGACTTTCACATTCATGATTTTACTTTGATTTGATTTTGATATTACATTTACATAATGAATATAATAGAAGGATTTTATAGAAGGATTTTTTTTTTTGGTTTAAAGATTTTTAGGCTAAACTTTTTAAAAATGCAAGTTCTTCCACTGCCCATCTCTGTTTCTCTTTGTCTCTCTTTCATATATTACATAAGCAAACACACACATTTTAAGAATTTAGGTATATATACAAGTTATGAAAATAATGGAAGTACTTTCCATATTCCCTTCTACTAGCTATTGCCAAGGTTAATTTCTATAAAACAGAAAATTCTTCTAAAATTAAAAATGACTCTATTATGCTATTTTAAACTATAAAATTAATATAATATCATCTTAATTTTTACTATTTTTTCTTCCTATGTGCAAGAAACTATATTGCATTTAGTGATTATATATTCTTTTTATTTGTATTAATTTTCACTTACCATTTAATGGTATATGCATGTATATTTTATGTATAAACTTGCATATATACATAAAGTTCATACAGAGGTCACATATATCCTATTTGTCTCCACATTACTTTTATAATTAATTTTAACTATTAATTTAAAGACTTTTATACACCCTTACATTGTGTTTGATAAAATCCATCTCAATTTCCTACTTTTCAATACATCCAATACTCTCCTAAAAACACTCTCTCTTATTTTCCAATGTCATATACAACTAAAAAAAAAAAAAACCAACAACAACAACCAAACATACACAGAAACACAGCATATATTAGATATTACCTAATATATGTTTGAATTTAAGATCATCTACTAGAATATCCAAGGATCTGAACCTCAGGAAAATTGACACTTCTTATCCTAGCAGATACCATTTATCTTTAGCGCCTCAGCTACAGATAGGAATTCATTAGCCCCTCTCCCAGTTATGTTGGGATTTTGGCTTGTTTAATCTTTCATGTATTCTATCTGCTATGTATTTGTGGGTTCCTGTATATTATAGTCCCATCATGTCTGGCAAATACTGTTTGGCAGCATACATCCACTGCATTTTGTTCTTATTATCGTCCTTGCTTCTAGGATAACCCTGTAGACTTTGACTAAGATTGTAAAATATAGATGTATCACTTGGAGCTAAGAAATCTGTAGTTAATAAAAGATAAATAGATCACAGAGGAAGCCATGCTCCTCTAATCTTTGCAGGAGGTTACCTAACACTGAATTTTGGGCGAAATATTTCTGGGACCCATAGATGACCCTGGTGATGAAGGTTTTTGGCAAAATCTGGAACATGGTTTCTGGAAAGCATGGACAGTCCTAGTAGGGGGAGCTGAGTTTTCTCATCTTGTATTGGAGGTCCCTGGGCAATGTAGGTCTAACAGTGGAAGACAGAGTGCCTTGATGCCCTCTATGTGAGTAAATATGTAGTGCTTGACATGGGCATGGCAATATCAAGAACCCGAATGCTTCAGATCCACAGGAGTCCTATGTCAAATGGACATGACACTTTCATCTATAAGTATTCACTCTGAATTTCTAGGAGTCAACCAAGGACAACAGTATCTATGTATGTATAGTTGTGAGAGTCTCTTGGAATTACCTGATTAACAATTTGAAAGAGAATGCCTAATGATTGGTCTTTGACCTTTTCTTAGTATATGATTACTCAGATGATCATTAGCACTATCAGTACTATAATTTTATTACCTACACTCACACACACACGCGCACACACACACACACACACACACACATGCACACACACATGCACACACACACACACACACACAATTTTTGATAAATGTAAAACAATACGATGTATGAAGTTTTCAAACTACTTTAGTGTGTTATGCTTTTTCTGAGGGAGAAGGTGAACAGTTCTGTATCACTTTTGAGCTTATGACTGTAATACTCAACTTTTATAATTACAAGTGCTCATCTCCATTGTTTCTTTTCTTTCAAATCCCCATTATTTTTCTTTTCTCAATGTTTTAATCTGCCCTGAACTAGATTGCAAGACAAATGTTATTAATGTCTTAAAATAAACAAATCCATCATTATATTCAAAAAAGAGACTTAAACATTTTATTAGCTAACAGGGAAGGCAAGTGACAGTTCTAAGCTGCCACACTGTTCTCTCTTGACCTTTCAATACTGGCTATTTCTTCAGCTTTAATAATACAAAGGTGAGCATAAGAAAAATTTAAGTAAATAACTCCTTGAATTAACTAAGAAAATTAACTAGATGTTTAACCTAATGATTGGGTGAGACTAATACACAAAGTACAATAACTATCCATAGATATAAAGAAGCTAGCTTAACTTTTTAATAATCTCAAATGTCTCAATTAAAATACAATACTAATTGGAAAATAATTGAGTAGAAAATGATTCTTGCAGCTCAAGAGGTGAGGTGGGAAATGAACTAGTGTTGAAATTTATTTCCAATTATTTTATTTATCTATTTATTTAGTATGTGATAGAGAGAGGGATGGAGAGAGAGAGAGAGACAGAGAGACAGAGACAGACACACACACACACACACAGAGAGAGAGAGAGAGAGAGAGAGAGAGAGAGAGAGAGAGAGAGAGAGAGAGAGATTGGTGCCAATAGGTATTCCACACCATATATGGCAGCATCAGAGAACAACTTGTGAGATTTAGTTTTCTTCATTGGCAATGTGAATTCCAGGGATTGAATTTAGGTCACTGTTTGGAGGCCAGAATTAGCCAGGACACTTGATGTGGGACCCAGGGCAGGCCTGACAGGTTGTAATAAAAGAAGTATAGAATGGTGACTTAGTTTGTGTTTTATAGCTGTGCAGAGATAACACAGCCATAAAAACTCTTCTAAAGAAAGTTATTATTTTGGAGATGGCTGATAGTTTCAGAGGTGTAGTCCATTGCCATCACAATAGAAAGCATGCCTGTGGAATCTCAGGGTTGTTTTCATTTGCATGTCCCTTATGACAAAGAATATTGAAAAATTCTTTAGGTGTTTCTCAGCAATTCAGTATTTCTCAGATGATAATTTTTGTTTAGTTCTGGACACCATTTTAATAGGGTTATTTGGTTTTCTGGGGCTTAACTTCTTGAATTCTTTGTATATATTAGATATTTGCCCTCTATCAGATGTAGTGTTGGTAACAATATTTTTCCAATCTGTTGGAAGAACTCTCAATTCTGAACATCTATGCTCCATATGAAAGGACACCCAGAACTCTCAACTGAGAAATACTGAATGCCTGAGACGCATCTAAAGAAATGTTCAACATCCTTAGTCATCATGGAAATGGAAATCAAAATAACCCTGAGATTCCACCTCACACCAGTCAAAATGGCTAAGAAGCAACTAAATGCAAAAACTCAGGTGACAGCAGATACTGGTAAGGATGTGGAGAAAGAAGAACACTCCTCCATTGTTGGTGGGATTGTAAGCTGGTATAACCACTCTGTAAATCAGGTTGGCATTTCCTCAGAAAATTGGAGACAGTTCTAACTAAGGACCCAGCTATGCCACTGCTGGGCATATATCCAGAAGATGCTCCAACATGTAATAAGGACACATGCTCCACTATGTTCATAGGAGCCTTATTTATAATTGCCAGAAGCTGGATAGAACCCAGGTGTCCTTTAATAGAAGAATTAATACAGAAAATGTGGTACATTTACACACTGGAGTGCTATGCAGCTAAATAAAGCAATGATGTGATAATATAGAGTAAAAATAAAAAAGCATAGTGGAAAAAAAAGTCACAGAGTTAAAATTTTGGATACAGGGTTTCTCTCATTGCCATATTTACAAGAAAAAATGGTATAAGATGAAATACAGTGTTCCGATTAAATTTCATGTTTACCTCATTTTGTAGTTGTTAAATAAAAAGATTTCAGGGGGCAGGTGCCTGGATCTCCATGGGAGTTGAAATTAGAACAGATTTTTTTTTTAGGTGGACTGTGGTGAGTGGAGATGAGATGTATGGGGGTTAGAGGAGGAGTGTTCTGTGAGATATTTGAGGGGCAATGTGGAAATCTAGTGTAGTGATTTCCCGAGCCCGAACCTGACATCTGTAAACAGACAAGGCATTCACTGGCAGTACTGGGATATCACCCTGGTCTGAACATATTCAATCTCCAGTATGTCCTGCATGAAAATATATTTGATAAAGGTTTTGAAGAACTTGTGGGACTGGCTAATCAATGACTTTTCCAAATTGAGGTCCAGGCCATAAGAGTAAGCCAATGAATGTCAGTGTCTAAATGACAAGGAACCTGAAGCAGGATAGTTTAGACACCTAAGGTAGAACCAGATGTGACTGGAAAAAATATCAATGAAATAATTCTTAAGAAGATTCAGATTTACTCATAGATTGGTTCCTAGCCCAATTGTTATCAGAATTGCTTCATCTCACTAAAGATGTTGGCAGATGCAGAGACTTGCAGAACAAGATTAGTTGGAGATCAGAGAATCTAAAAGAAGAAGGGAGGAAGAACTGCAGGAACCCAAGTGGTTGAGGATACCCATAAAGACATGGCCCACTGAATTATCTAAAAAAAAAAAATCATAGGGCCTTAATAAGACTAAACCAGCAATAGTGAGCCTGCATGAATCTGAGGTAGAACCTCTACATATATGTTATGGCTATATAGCGTGGTCTTCCAGTAGGACTCCAAATAACAGGAGCAGATTCTGTCTTTGACTCTTTAGTTTGCTCTTAGGATCCTTTACCTCCATTAGTTTTCCCTGTCCAGATTTTTCTTGTCCATCCTTGATATAAGGGTTTATGCACAGTAGTATCATAACTCATACCATACTGTATTGATATTCCTTCTTGGTATGCCCTTTTCTGAAGAGAAATGGAGGAAATGTACAAATGAGGAAGAGATGATGTCTGAAGTAGAATTGGGAAGAGTGGAAGGAGGGGAAACTGTGGTCATTATGTAATGCATAACAGAAGAATAAATTTTAAAAAGAATTATACAAAACCATGTCGTTATTTCATAGATATGTTTATCTTTCATTTGAATCAAATGTCATAATTAAGTTAAAAGGGGAAAGAAAAGCATAAAATCTATCTTCCTAGATTTTTAGAAGTGTGTGTTGAGTTTCCATTCGGAAAACTCATCATCTCTGATTTTGATCTAATGCCCAATTCCAGCACATACCCCACCAGCTAAAGTCTGCTGAGATCTGCTTCTTTCTCACTAACTTTTACTTGAACTTCAAATAGCATGTGTGCTTGTAAAATAAAACTGTTTTAGACAATTAAGCTATAAATTTCAGAGATTTGTCTACTTGCTTGCTAATTTTTAAACTCTTTTAAAAAGGTGTACACAGGCTCAATTTCTGAATTGTGTCTATGGTAAGGAAGCAAATATATTTTTTGTTTCAATGTCTGAAACTTTCTCTTGAAATAGTATCATTGTTTATTTCAAGCAGAAGCAGAAGTCAAAACCCCTATGTTCCAAACCTTACCTCTTTGGATGAAAACCCTTACTTTTTAAATATAGAAGTATGAAGCTCCAGGGGCAAAATAAAAGGAATAACTCAAAACCTGAAATATATTATGATCATATTTTCTCCTTCTACCAGTACATGCTGCTCCCTATCCATATAACTTTCTCCAGAAAGCTCAATACAACAGCATGTCCAAAATCTAGAGAACAAAGAATATCACACCAAATGAAGAAACAAAACACACAAACGAAACAAACAAAACAATAAGAAAGAAATTAAAACACAAAAAATCCTGTGGAATCCATTATTTGATGGTCAAAAACACCAGAATATAAGATCTTCCCTAGAGTGATTGATATACCCAGTGTCACTTCATTAAGGAAAACTAGTTTTCCCCTACACAGCAGGTATAAATGTTACCCTTTACCCTAATGGCTAGCTTTACATTCATTCATTTATTTATTCATTTTAAAATAAAATATATAAAGATAAGACAAAAACTATCAGACAAAGATGGAAAAAAATAAACTAACAGAAGGAAAAGAGCCCAAGAGATGGCAAAAGATTAAGAAACCAACTTATCTGTACATTCAAAATTCTATAAGAACACTAAAGTTAAAGCCATAATATAAGTGAGAGAGGATCTGGTATATATCAGTTATAGGGCCCAAAGAGATGGTTCAGGATCTGTATATGTTACTTCAAGCTCTGTGACTTTATATGAGCTTTTTTTTTTTTATTTTGATTTAAAGGGCCTGTACTCTTCATATCAAATTAATTTATTGGATGAATAAGACACATAAGAATCACTAAACAGCCCAGGCTTTGCTCAAGAGAATATAAGTAAGTACTCTGAATGTTATTCAAAGAGAAACAGAAAGTCCAAGCCAGCTGCATACCCTTTATCTACCATATTTTATTATTATCAAGACAGGTTAGAATAATGGTGGGACAAACCTTGTGGAAGAAACTAACCAATAACTGGTCTGAATTAAGTGTAACTTCACAAGATGCAAACCATACCCAACACTGAATTGGTAAATATGTTGAGGCTAGACACAAAGTTAAAGCCAAGTCATACTATGCTAAAGAAAGAAAAATATGGAGTGATAAAATGACTTTTAATGATACTGTTCTGGCAGATTAATGTCTTACTCAATCACCATCAAAAAGCTTCCTCCTGATACAAATGAGAACAAATATGCTAGAAATTAAACAGAAAGTTCAAAATCTTTTAACATTCAGCAATAAATGTGACATATAGATCTATTCATGCTACAGTCAAGTTCAAGTGGGTCTTCTTTCTTGTTATTGGTTCTTCTTGAGATTGCAGAGGGTGAAGAGATTTGGAATGGGTAAGACACGGGTTTGCAGAGAAATTTAGGATCACTGTTTAATAATAAAATGTTTTCCTATCTGAGTCACTTTGCTTCAGTAGCTGACATGCCTTCTGAGTTCCTCTGAGGTGAGAGTCTGTTAAACACCTCATCCTAAAACAGGAGGAGATTAAGTAAATGAGGCTTTGTTCTATCTCTGCAGGGCTCTTTCAGCCTACTATTTGACATCTTAGGAAGAAAAAGAGACACATTGAAAATTGATTTTTCCCAATTACTTCTAAAATTTCTAAATGGTTTCCTATGTAATCTCTCTAAGAAAAAGGGAAAAGGGACTTGTTAAAAAATGAGTTTAAGGAGTGCTCTGAATAAGGGAATAAGTTATTCTAAGAAAAATGGGATAGTGGATGCTAAGAAAAGGGAAATAAAGAGAAAGATGAGAATAGCAGGCAAGAAATTCTCCGTCTTCTCTTTGTCCTCAGAACTTAAATATCTTTCAGAATACAAAATCACATGGTAAAAAGTTAATCACATGTTTACACATAAATTCAAGTCATAAAATGAATAAAATGTTTATAACAGAACGTTTACATGCATATCCATTAGGAGTAATTATCTGACTAAACATTCATCATCTGTCTCAAGCTCAATATGTTCATGGAGATTTAAAAACCATAACTCCTATGAACAAGGTGTTAGTGAAGTTTTGTATAGGTAAACCCAATCAATATTTTATCTTCTGTCCTATCACCTATAAAGTCATTAGTTCCCTTTTGATGACCTTCGGTTAAAGATTTTACAACCTCTTGGAATGTGTTCTCCATAGTAGGTGTCTGCTTACTATCTCAGAAGCAATTAACTCATGATACTAAAGATTGGCAGAGTTCTCAATGCAATTTTGATTATCAGAGAGAAACTATTAGCAGCCTCACTATAGAAGAACTTAATAAATACTGATATAATTTTAGTAATTCTTCTAGGAACATCATTAAGAATTGAAAAGTTATCTACTTGTCTACATAGCATTGCTATAAAAGTGTATCTTTGTTGTTCTACAGATATCTACTCAATAGAGTGGGATAATACCTAGTTATTGCTATATATGTTCAATAATAACACCATGAAAAGCATATTAATAGTAGAAATATTTCCTAAAATCATTTCTTCCTGGACTCATTGTGGAATATAATACAGGGTGAACTCATCTCAGAAAGATTAACTGCTAATTTTTAGCTTCTTCTCCTTGGCTCCTGGTATAAAAACTCTACTCAGAGCTCAGGAAATGTCTCTGAAGAGGAGTTGAAAAGAATTTATACACTTTTCAAAAGGAATTATAGGAAGTCTCTGTTAAGCCTATGATTTTTATCAATTCAGAGGACTAGTGGTCATGAAAACAGATTATATCTCTGCTTAAAAGGGGTCAGTAAAATTCATGTTTCTCTTGACAATTTGGATTCTAAGAAGAGCTCATGCTTCTAATATAGAATTTTACATGAAGTAATATATCCATGTTTCTGTTGTGAATAAATGTGTTCTAGAGAGGATTTCTTTATATGATCATTAATTTTTCTTTGTAGACTTTAGATGTCAATTATGTTTACTATTTTATATAGTGGATTGAAGGGCACTTTGCATTATTTGAGATCAAAATTCTTCACAGATCAACACATTACTTCTGGCTCCACTGAACACTAATTTGTTCCCATGGCCATGCCCTTTTCTCCACATCCACTTACTGATGTATAAGATCTACAAGCTTAAAGAGAGAGCACAGAAATTTTAACAGCAAAGTATAAAGTTTCGCATTTATCCTTGAAAAGCAAAGGATGTTTTTTACAATAAAACATATATTAAGGCTCACAGTGTTTGACTTTCACACAATTTTGTTAAATGTACTTAACACTGTACTTACTTTGATCATCTCCTAAGATAAAACTGGAATGTTTGTGTTGTGTACATAGAAATTATACTTTCTACAGAATTTCAGAAAGCTTTCATAGGTGAATAAGTTGAGGTCATGGTCAGTAATTCTGTTTACTGAAAAAAGATTCATTTTTCTTGAACTAAAATTCACAATTTTCTATAATAATACAATTTTAACTCACCTCATTTCACAGCTTCTTAGTGCTGCTGTATTAAATATATATATATATATATATATATATATATATATGCACATACATCAACTTAAACAAAATAATTGTTAACTTTTCCATGAAATGGAGTGTATTTATTCATTTCTAAGTATGATTCAATATTATTTAGTTTATAATGACTGAGTCCTAATGTTATTGTTTTTTTTCTTATAACATGAGATTAACATGAAAATAAAGAGAAAACAAAAATTACTTACCATGATTTCTGAACTTTTTAAGAGTTATAAAATATTGTTTTAAAGCTTTATTTTACATATCATGCTTTATTTAGCTTTCATTATTTACTTGGTGTCAAAAAGGTTTTAACATATGTGTAGGGTTAGATTTTTCAAAACCAACTTTAATAAGAGTTCTCAAACTCTTCAATTCCCCCTCCTATCCCACTCTCCAAAGATAGTGAGAAAAGATATCAACAAGACAAGGATATGTAACCCTGTTTAGAAGAAGTTCTTTGGGACAATTCCCATCTCTCTTTTCAGGATACCAGCAATCCAGTTCAAAAGTTTCAGTGGTGGCACAATTCAGCAAAAACTACCAGGTCTCCTAATTCATTGAATCAACCAGGACCTTCGAGAATGTCAGCTCTCTGCCAGGCCTCTCTCAGTGAAGGGAAGATCAGGGACAACAGTAGACCAGTGGAAAGATGCACAGATAGCTATGAAGGTCCCCATCATTATCCAGGGAGTCCTATTTATACTCTTTCCAAACATTGTATGTCCTTTAAAGGGGCTTGTGTCAACAGAACATCACATTAGTCTGCTTCATCAATATATCATGTGAGTCTGCATCCCATGGCACAACCAGAAATTTCCTTTTCACATATGAGATAGTTTCTTTAATTTTATTTTTTTATCTTAATGTGTGTTTAAATGTGACTTTATATGCTTGGAAATCACACCATGTCGTGTGGAATCACAGGACAGTCTTTTCTGTAATCCTCAATTTCCATTTCATTTTGAGAGTGAATCTCTTTACTATCTACCGTTTGGTTTGAAAAGATAGTTGGCTCAGAGGTCTCCTGGGACTCTCCTATCTCCACTCTGTTCCATCCAAATGAAGGGAAAAGGGAAATAAGTGTGACAAGGAGATGTCAGCATGTTTATAATTAGTTCTTTGGGTGCAATTGCAATCTCTGTTGTTAGGATAGTAGCAGTCCGGTTGAGTAATGTCAGGATACCAACAGTCTAGTTCAAAAGCATCAGTGTTGGCATTTTTTTAAAAGAACACTGATTACAAATGTGCACACCCACATATGACATTTATCTCAAAAGTGATTGCAGAAACTACATGCTTATTCTTGTAAAGCAAACACTTTACCCACTGAGCAATTTATCCAGTCTTTTTTTTTTTCTTTTTTTAAAAATTTTTATTGGATATTTTTTATTTACATTTCAAATGTTATCTCCTTTCCAGGTCTCCCCTTTGGAAACCCGCTATCCTGTCACCCTTCCCCTAGCCTCTATGAGGGTGCTCCTGCACCCATCCACCCACTCTCATCCTTCCACCCAGGTATTCCCCTACACTGGGTGCATCAAGCACTCTCAGGCCCAAGGGCCTCTCCTCCCACTGTTGTACAAGAAGGCCACCCTCTGCCACATAAGTACCGGAGCCATGGGTCCCTCCATAAGTATTTTTTGGTCGGTGGTCCAGTCCCCGGGAGCTCTGGGGAGTCTGGCCAGTTGACACTGTTGCTCCCTTCATGGGGCCACAGATCCCCTTAGCTCGTTCTGTCTCTTCTCCCACTCCTCCATCTGGGACCCTGTGCTCAGTCTAATGGTTTGCTGAGAGCATCCACCTCTATACTTGTCAGGCTCTGTCACAGCCTCTCTGGAGACAGTCATATCAGAATCCTGTCAGCAAGCACTTTCAGGCATCCACAATAGCTTCCAAAAAAAAAAAAAAAAAAAAAAAAAAAAGGAAACAACTTATCCAGTCTTAAAAGTTATAGTTTCTATATGGCATACCCAAAACTACTTTCCTAGGAATAGCAAAACCCACTTTCACTTAGGTCATGACATCACAATAAAATAAAATGACTTTCTGAATATACACAAAATATACTTGAAATATAATTTTTTAATCATGAAAGCACTGATGATAATGGTTCCACATCTGGTATTTTCACTTATTGCTTAGTTGGAATGATACATTTAATTCTTTAAATTCTTAAAATTTTCATTTTAAGTTCATTATTAATAATTTGTATGTACTTTATATTAGGAAGTAATATACAGAATCTCTTAATTTTTTATCTTAAAATTTAACTACATAACAACTAATATAAACACAATTGCTCCTTAAAATTTAAATTATTTCTAAATAGATATTGTCTAGATGAAGAATAAGAATATTTCCTTATAATGGAAGACAGCTCTCTTTGAAACAAAGGAACTGTACTTAATATTATAAAATAATACTGTGGAAATAAAACAATTATGAAATAATTATTTTTTTTGTTTTCACAAAACATTTTATAATATGTTATTCTTGCACATATTTTTGTGTCCTTTAATGGTTTGTTATGAATATATAAATGAATCTCAATAAAACATAGTGTATTTCTGTTTCCCCTGCATGGCTCTGAAACATTGAAATTAATCATGTATTGATTAACATAGCATACTATGACAAAGTGCTCAAATTATTTGAGTTGGATCTAACTTGAAAGCCTTGTTCCTTCAGTCTAGCTCCCACAATATCATTGTATGCAAACTGTCACAAGAAGAAATATTTGACATGGCTCCTCAGCTTTGACCACTATAAGCCACAATAATAACCAACATGACAAGATATTACTAATGGGGTAGTAGTGGCACTCAAATGTTGGTGATAACCAATATCTGTCTTAGAGCTACTGCCCCTTCAATAGGTGGAAAATCACTTCTAGTATTAGAAAGCTGTCCAAAATTTCAGGACTAGTGAGTTCTTGGATTTAAAAGAAATTCAGTAACAACTATTCTGGTATATCTGCATAATTGCTAAACAATATAAATCATATCCTAATGCTGAAGGATAAGTTTATCTGTCACCCCACGTCAAAGAAGTTTCTTTATATAGTAAATAGAGATCATTACAATAAACTGAAATGGTACATAATACAAAAATCAGTGCATAAAGGAAAGCTTCTCCCAGTGAGTACACAGCACAGAGTCTTCATCTATGGCTAGAAAAACAACAGGGAACAGTTGTGAAAGGTTGCCAGAGCCAGAATATCAGAAATTCTGTCCTGACACAGTATATCCAATATCCTAGAACCGATTGCATAAACAACACCTGAACAATGGCAATAGCAATATAGCTACTAATATGGAAGATAGAAAATCTCAAAGGGACCCACCACTATACAAACTACTACAAGCAACTAAGGAGCACCAAAAAGGATAATTAGTCTCTTCCAGGGGATGCGGGGGATCCACAATTGATTGCTCAATAAAAAGTGTTAAGATTTTCCCCACTTTCTCCTCTATAAATTTCAGTGACTCTGGTTTTATGTGGAGGTCTTTGATCCACTTAGACTTGAACTTTGTACAAGGATATAAGAATGGATCAATTCGCATTCTTCTACATGATAACTGCCAGTTGTGTCAGCACCATTTGTTGAAAATGCTGTCTTTTTTCCACTGGATGGTTTTAGCTCCCTTGTCAAAGATCAAGTGACCATAGGTGTGTAGGTTCATTTCTGGGTCTTCAATTCTCTTCCATTGGTCTACTTGTCTGTCACTATACCAATACCATGCAGTTTTTAACACAATTGCTCTGTTGTAAAGCTTTAGGTCAGGCATGGTGATTCCACCAGAGGTTCTTTTATCCTTGAGAAGAGTTTTTGCTATTCTAGGTTTTTTTGTTATTCCAGATGAATTTGCCAATTGCCCTTTCTAACTCAGTAAGAATTGAGTTGGAATTTTGATGGGGATTAAATTGAATCTGTAGATTGCTTTCAGCAGGATAGTCATTTTGACTAAATTAATCCTGCCAATCCATGAGCATGGGAGATTTTTCCCAAACACAGACACTATTGCACATGCCAGCAAATTTTGCTGAAAGGACCCTGATATAGCTGTCTCCTGTGAGGCTATGCCAGTGCCTGGAAAATACAGAAGTGGATGCTAACAGTCATCTATTGGATGGAACACAGAGCCTCCAATGGAGGAGCTAGAGAAAGTACCCAAGGAGCTGAAGGGGTCTGCAACTCTAAAGGTAGAACAACAATATGGACTCACCAGTGCCCCAGGAGCTCCTGTCTCTAGATGCATATGTAGCAGAAGATGGCCTAGTCGGCCATCATTGGGAAGAGAGGCCCCTTGGTCTTGCAAGCTTTATATGCCCTTAGTACAGGGGCAAGAAGTGGGAGTGGGTGGGGAGGGGAGCAGGGCAGTGGGAGTGTATAGGGAACTTTTGGGATAGCATTTTAAATGTAAATGAAGAAAATATTTAATAGAAAATTGGAAAAAAAGTGTTAAGCACTAAATGATAAGCCTACAGACAAACCAGAAAACAAAAAACAAATTCAACACATTGCGTTTACATTTTGCACACACACACACACACACACACACACACACACACACACACACACACATACTCTCCATACACACAAAGATACTCAATTAAAAGAAACTTTCAATTGAAGGGGAATGATATGAGAGAGGATAGAAGGAGGAGACATGAGAGGAGCTGGAGGTAAGAGAGTGAATAGGGGAGTAATATAATGATATTTTAGTTATACTTTTAAAAATTAATGATGATATCAATAAATACATGACACAAAAGGTAGAATAGTTGTGAATCACAAGAGAAGTAGGACAGGTGTTTTATCTGTTCTACCTTTAACTGACCAGTATTCTGTGAGCGAAACCCAGACTCATGAGACTCCAGATGGAGGAAAGAGACAAAATTTTTCCTGTGATGGTCGTACTGACGAGGCACACACAATCCTCTAAACAAATTCCCATTTATGCTCTTGGAAACAACCTAATGAAACTCTGGTTCACATGTAAAGATAAAAACTTAAAATAGGAGGTACAAGTTTTGAAAAAGAAGAGGGTTAATAGAAATGAGAAGTGATAAAAGATTGTTGTATGAAGAGTAAATATGAACAAATTATACTGTGGAGATGCATAACCTATCCCATATAATTACATATATTTTGTATTCACCAATAAGACAAAAACGTAAAATAAAATACTGTAGGAACAAACTTTCAGTGTATTTTTGTTTTATAAAAGTATCACATGAGGGGCTGGTGAGATGGCTCAGTGGGTAAGAGCACCCGACTGCTCTTCCGAAGGTCAGGAGTTCAAATCCCAGCAACCACATGGTGGCTCACAACCATCCGTAACAAGATCTGACTCCCTCTTCTGGAGTGTCTGAAGACAGCTACAGTGTACTTACATATAATCAATAAATAAATCTTTAAAAAAAAAAAAGTATCACATGAGATCATAAACATTGCTTTATTAACCTTAAGATAATTGCAAAATATTAATATTTTAGAAATAAATATAAGTTAAGCCCAAAACGATAAAAATTTCAAAGCCTTCATTTGTTTGCATTTGGCCTTGTCTTAACCAAAAGGAAAATAATGATTTTCTAAGAAGATGATAGATAGCTAGAATGTTACTTTTTGGATAATGGCAGTATTCCTTGAATGTTCAGAGCTCTCTCACCTCTATCTAAATATGTTTATGCAGAAGACTTCTACTTTCAATTTCAAGTAAGAAAATTTTCCGTAAAATGAACATTATCTTGACACATTTTGTGATGAATTTTTATTATCAGTGAGTAACAATTTATGGTCAGTATACTTTAGCTTTATCATTAAACATAAATTTTCAAAAGAGGGACTTACGAGGACAATAAATGGATCATGAGATCATAGAATATTGGGATTACTTTGCCTAGTCACCATTGATGGTCATGGGAAATTTCATAAGTTAATGCTACTGTCCTTAAACTGGCAATAAAAAGAAAAAAAAATTTCAAGAACCCTGTGGCAGAGTCAGCATCCTCTAAGTTAAAAAAAAAAAAAAGGCCTTTCACACAGAGAGCTGTTTCTAATCACATAGCAAAGGGATTATTTTTCATTATCATCATCATCACTTCCAGGAAGTTCACATGTGATCATGCCACTTTCAGAGCTAAGAATAGCTTTACAAGTCCATTTAGATGTACACATTCCAGATGTACACATTCCAGATGTACACATTCCAGATGTGCACATTCCAGGCCTCTGCGCAAGATTCTGAGTTTCTAAAGGAAAGGGTCACAGGAGAAAATGATCAGACAGCGAGCATAACACATAATGGCTACCTCTCTATGTAGAGCAATAAACTTGAAGTTTATATAAAATAAATGCGAATATTAAGGCATTATGAGGACAAATTCTGGGAAGTGTTTTAATATAGCAGATTTAATTTAGTAGTATTGTTGTGGTTTAAGTATAATACCCCCTATGCTAACACAAGGAATCAATTCCCATTTAATATTCTCTTCATTCGTCATGTGGGCAGGTAACTGAGGGAATCCATAGGCACAGGCCTATTTCTCTTAGTTTTTTTTTTTTTTTTTGAATGTTATGTGTGTCAAGTCTCATGTGTGTATGACTTTTGCTCAAATCATAATCAAATCCCACTCCACAGAGCTTAGAGCATTCAGTGCAAGAGGAGGAGGAAAGATTGTAATAGCCAGAGAGAAGAGAGGACTACAAGGAAACAAAGACCTCTAAATACAGGATGAACTCAGAGCCCGGCAGTGTGCACAGAACCTATGTGGGTATTTGCCAAATTGTGTCCATGGGCTGACATGAAATATCTTTAAAAGCTGTAAAGGGGATAGAATAGAGAGATGTTCCAACAGTTAAAAACTGCCTAACTGTTCTTGCAGAGGCCAGAAAGTTTGATTTGTTGAATCCACAGAACCTGGCCCACAATTACCTGTAATTCTAGCAGTCTATTTCCACCAGAATGGCTTGGTATGTAACAGCCCTGAAAATTCTTCCAAAGGACCTGGATTCATTTACCAAAACTAATATTAATTTGTAACTTCAAGTCTGAACATATCTGACACTCTCTTCCTAAATCTTGAGGAAGATTATACATCTAGATGATAGATAGATAGATGATAGATAGATAGATAGATAGATGATAGATAGATGATAGATAGATAGATAGATAGATAGATAGATAGATAGATAGAGATACATATAAATTCAGTTTTTAAAGATAGTTTTTGTAATGAATTGCTGAACTGTAAGGAAATGAAGAAACTGTTACATAACGAATACATGGGATAAAGGGTAACTCAGTGTTGTCTGTCTCTGGCTACAAGAGAGGCAATGAGAATATGACTGTCCCAAGGCAAAACATTCCAGAGTCTATAGTACATATCCATAAAACATTCCAGAGTCTATAGTACATATCCATATGTATAGTACATATACATATAATAAATATCTGGTGTCTTGTTTATTTTTTCAGGCTAGTTTATTGGTTCGTAGTGTTGGAAAACTACTCAGAGAAGATTGGTCTTATTTCCTGCTGAATATTCAGTTTAACAGTCAATTTTTTTCTAATTAAATATTTTATTAATATTAATAGAATAAAATAGTGAAGTAATATATTTTATATACAAGAAAATTATACAAATGTAAAACTATTTCAAGTTTTACAAGAGTAATTCATATAAAAAAGTATTATTCTTTCAATGAAGTCACCTTAAATTTATGCTTTAAATTTTAGACTATGTTCTGTTAAAAGAGAGTATATTTTAGAATTTAATTTAAATTAATATTTTGGAACTATTTTACATTTATTTTATGTGCTTGTATGCTTTGATTGCATGTATATCTGTGCACAACAAACATGTTTTTCCCATTGGCTGACGAAGATGGCACTGGAAGCCCTGGGACTGGAGTTACAGATGATTCTAAGCTGCCATGAGCATGCTGAGAATGATACCTGGATGCTCTGGAGGAGTAACCAGTGTTGTTCTATCTCTCTAGACTGCTCTTTTATTAATTATAACTAATATTATTTTAATAAGTTGCATACTATATTCTCAGAAAAGAATAAATATCATAAGAAAGCATGGTATAATATTAATAATTTGACTAAAATAAAAATTTTAAAGTAAATATTTTAATTATTTTCATTAATGAATTACATTTTTAAAGTGTACAACTTTGGGCACTTATTGATGTCTCAGTAGGTAAAATGTCTGATGTCCAAACATGATGATTCAAAGTTAGATTCTCACTGTCCTGGCATCTCAGCATGTACATAATCCCTATAAAGGTCATGGTTAAGGGGTACTCCTGGGACTAATAAATCTGTCTACTTAAAACAGTGACATCAAGGTTCAGAGAGAGTCCTTATCTCAAAACATAGGCTGGGGAATGACTGACAAATGCCTGACAATGACTTCTGCCCTATTGGTCATAGTTCCTTTTCCCCTAGACACAAGTTGGTTCCAGAATTTAAATAATGGAAATATCTGCATTAGTTAGAGTTTCCAGTAGAAATAGAAAAAGTGAAACACATATGAATACTTATCAAGAATTCTTATTCCCATGAGAATTCATTAGCCCAAGAAAGGGAAACACAATTCCTACAGTATATAAATGTGAAAACAAACTAAGTTCACATGAGTTATTCAGTTTGACCTTGGTTTTTTGTTTTGTTTGTTTGTTTGTTTGTTTTCCTATTGAAGCGCTAGACAGCTTACTTGATTCCTGTCTGGGTGTATGTCTGCCTTGCCACTGGGGTGCCTGAGTATACCAAGTACTCAGGGGAGGCAGAATACAGCTACATAGTAGAGGTCCCACTCTGTGTTTCACTGAGAGAACCAGCAGAGTCTGAGGTGGATGCTGTAGTTACAAGTCTCCTGTATATCCAGAAACCAGTGGGGTACTAGGGGAGGGGACGCCTGGAAAAAAGAAGACCTTCTTCAGGAGATTTAGTCAAGGCTCTTTACAAGGAAAAATTTTCCTCACAGTGATACTTGATGAAGATACACGATCCTTAATTGTCGAAACTGCTTCATTTATGGCAGATGTGAATGCATATATATCACACAAGATGAACCAGGTATTAAATACCTTTTGTGGAGGGAATGCCCAGGAAGGAAAGCGCATTAGCATGAAGAAATACAGGGTTTTATGCTACATGCCAAGTGTTGTGGTCTTCTCAGTGGAGTGTCATGGTTACATGTTTTGAAGGGCACTGGGTCCATGTATGCTGTTCTCAATCCTGAGATTCACTGAAGTTTGAGCCTGTTCATCCTTACCAGTTCCTCTGTCAGATGGCACTGTCTACTTGCCCCAAAGATTCCATCCATTTACATAGGCTACACTGTGACGTGTAGTTAAAGTTTAAGACAGAATTATTTAAAATAAGAAGAAATATTGTAAATGAGTGTATTAGGTGTGCAATTAAAGATACTTTGAAAGGTGTAGTGTTACATATTAAAGAATGTAGAAAAGGAATATGTTTAAAAATGGGAACAAAACCAAAATAATCATTTAAATAATGTTGCTTTGTGGAAAATAATAATATAATCTCTGTTGCATCAAAAAAAATTAAATGGTAAACATAAGCAAATGAAGTTCATAAATGTAAGTGAAATAGTAATAATCATAAAATGTTACATTGCAATATCCATGTGTTATTGAAACATTGTATACATTTTAGGAACATTGAATATTGATAGTGGGTTTTTTTTTACAAAATTATACACTGATTAAAATTTTGCATTATTTTCTGTATAACAATAATTCTTCTTCATCACGGCAAAAAATAAAAGGCTAAATAAGACAGAATGTAAAGGACACCTCTTTTAAATTACACTAAAGCAAACAGGTATCCCAGAAGGAATCTATGGTAGGATGAAGGTGGTTAACTTTAGTTGTCATTCCTAACAACAGTAATGTAAAATTGCAGTTAAAGATTTTATACATCATTTATATTTTCTTTAACTCAATGATAATTGTTTCTAAAGGAAAGAAAAAAAATTTTTACTGCATTACACGGTCTCATTAAGTTAAACTTATTAAAATTTAAAGTTGACAAACAATACAGCATGTTTCTTAACAGTTTCTGGCTGAATGCCAGAAGACAGAATAAATACAATTCACGGAGGTCCCATAAAAAATTGTATGTTTGCATGTTTTGCTACAACACTCAAGCCAATTCCTAAATATGATTTTAACATGTCTAGTTTTCATTTTGTTTTAATGGCTAGTTTATAGTCCCTTTCCTGGTAATAAACACAAATGTCCCTTTATGCCATATAGGTAGCAACCAATAGGACAAAGAAAATATAGCCCCCAAACCCAACAAAGAGAACCAGCAAATTCATTGAGCTTAGAAATATGTGCATGAGTGAAATATTAATCATTCAAAAAAAAGATTAATTAAAATCAGCTGTATCAACAAAGACTTCAGTATGAGGGCTTGCAACCAGGATGACAGGTCAAAGAGTCTCTTAGGCTTTTAGGATTATTGATAGGTTAGAGAGTCTCTTCTAGAAATCTAGGCTGATTTAATTCCCCCAGAAGTCCTTACTGCCTATAGTCTTGGGAACAGAGAACACTTACTCATCTAGTGAGTTTGTACTGCCTTAGATAACTGAGTTGGTTAATTCATGACTTAAAATGCACCTTTCTTGAATTTTTGATTATAAAGAGGCTTCAATTACATTGCATTAAACATCTTAAAATAAAGTCACTTAATATTCACTATCTATAGGAACAGAACAGGTGGCGGTAGCATATTTCTTTTTCTTTTTTAAAAACTAGATATTTTCTTTATTTACATTTCAAATGTTATCCCTTTTCCTGGTTTCCCCTCCAAAAATCCGTATCCATTCCCCCTCCCTCTGCTAACCAAACTACCCAATCCTGCTTCCTAGCCCTGGCATTGCCCTATACAGGGGCATAGAGACTTCACAAGACCAAGGGCTTTTCCTCCAAATGATGACCAACTAGGACATCTTCTGCTACATATGCAGTGGGAGCCAAAAGTCCCATAGTGTGTAATCTTTGGTTGGTGGTTTACTCCCTGAGAGCTTTGTGGGTACTGGTTAGTTCATATTGTTGTTCCTCCTATGGGGCTACAAACCCTTTCAGCTCCTTGGGTCTTTTCTCTAGCTCCATCACTGGGGAATCTGTGCTCAGTCAAAAGGATGGTATGCGCATCCACTTCTGTATTTGTCAGTTACTGGCAAAACTTCTTAGGTTACAGCTATAACAGGCTAGAGTAAGCAAGCACTTGTTGGCATCCTCAATACTGTCTGGGTAAGGTGATGGGCATATAATATGGTTTGGTCTGATATATGGGCTGGATCCCTAGGTGGGACAGTCTCTGAATGGTCATTCCTTCAGTTTCTGCTCCACACTTTGTCTCTGTAACTCCTTCCATGGATATTTTGTCCCCCTTCTAAGAAGGATGGAAATATCTACACTTTGGTCTTCCTTCTTTTTGAACTTTATGTGGTTTGTGAATTGTATCTTGCGTATTTCTAGCTTCTGGGCTAATATCCACTTATCAGTGAGTGCATATCATGTGTTTTCCTTTTTGAATGGGTTACCTCACTCATGATGATATCCTACAGATACATCTATTTGCCTAAGAATTTTATAAATTCGTTGTTTTTAATAGGTGAGTAGTACACCATTGTGTAAATGTACCACATTTTCTGTACCCATTCATCTGTTGAAGTACATCTGGGACCTTTTCACCTTCTGGCTATTATAAATAAAGCTGGTATGAACATAGTGGATCATGTGTGCTTATTACATTTAAGAGCATCTTCTGGGTAAATACCCAGTAGTGGTATTGCTGGATCCTCAGATAGTACTATGTCTAATTTTCTGAGGAACTGCCAAACTGATTCCCAGAGTCCTTGTACTAGCTTGCAATCCCATCAGCAGTGGAGGAGTGTTCCTCTTTCTCCACATCCTCGCCAGCATCTGCTGTTACCTGAATTTTTTATCTTAACCATTCTGACTGGTGTGAAGTGCAATCTCAAGGTTCTTTTGATTTGCACTTCCCTGATGAATTAAAGATGTTGAATGTCTCTCAGAAGATGGAAAGGTCACCCATGCTCATGGATAGACAGGATTAAAGTAGTCAAAATGGCTATCTTGCTGAAAGCAATCTACAGATTCAATGCAATCCCCATCAAAATTCCAACTCAATTCTTCACTGAGTTAGAAAGGGCAATTTGCAAATTCCTCTGGAATATAAAAAACCTAATATAGCAAAACTATTCTCAATAATAAAAGAACCTCTGGTAGAATCACCATGCCTGACCTCAAGCTGTACTACAGAGCAATTATGAAAACTGCATGGTACTGATACAGCAACAGACAGTTTGCTTCTCATCTATTCAGTATTCCTCAGTGGAGAATTCTTTGTTTAGCTCTGTATCTCATTTTTATTAGGGTTATTTGGTTCTTTGGAGTCTAACTTCTTGAGTTCTTTGTATATATTGGATTTTAGCCCTCTATCAGATGTAGGATTGGTAAAGATCTTTTCTCAATCTGTTGCTTGCTGTTTTGTCCTATTGACAGTGTCAGTTGCCTTACAGAAGTTTTGTACTTTTATGAGGTCTCATTTGTTAATTCTTGATCTTAGAGCATAAGCTGTTGGTATTCTGTTCCAGTAGTTTTTTCCTGTGCCCACATACTTGAGGCTCTTTCCCACTTTCTTTTCTATTAGTTTCAGTTTCAGTATGTCTGGTTTTATGTGGAGATCCTTCATCCACTTGGACTTGAGCTTTTTACAAGAAGATAACAATAGATCAATTGTCAGTCTTCTACATGCTATCCACCATGGAGCCAGCACCATTTGTTAAAAATGTTGTCTTTTTTTTTCCACTGTATGTTTCTAGCTCTTTTGTCAAAGATCCACTAAATAAACAAATTCAAAGGAAAAAGCTCATGATCATCTCATTAGATGCAGAGAAAGCGTTTGACAAAATCCAACACCCATTCATGATAAAAGTCTTGGAAAGATCAGGAATTCAAGGCTCATATCTAAACATAATAGAAGAAATATACAGCAAACCAGTAGCCAACATCAAACTAAATGGAGAGAAACTTGAGGCAATCCCACTAAAATCAGAAACTATACAAGACTGCCCACTCTCTCACTACTTATTCAATATAGTACTTGAAGTACAAGCCAGAGCAATTCGACAACAAAAGGAGATCAAAAGGGACATATATTGGAAATGAGGAAGTCAAAATATTACTATTTGCAGAGGATATGATACTATACTTAAGTGACTCCAAAAATTCTACCAGAGAACTCCTAAACTTGATAAACAACTTCAACAAAGTAGCTGGATATAAAATTAACTCAAAAAAATCAGTAGCCTTCCTCTACACAAAGGATAAACAGGCTGAGAAAAAAATTAGGGTAATACCACCCTTCATGAAAGTCACAAATAATATAAAATACCTTGGTGTGACTCTAACTAAGGAAGTGAAAGATCTTTATGATAAGAATTTCAAGTCTCTGATGAAAGAAATTGAAGAGGATCTCAGAAAATTGAAAGATCTCCCATACCCATGGATTGGCAGGATTAATATAGTAAAAATGACCATCTTGTCTAAAGCAATCTACAGATTCAATTCAATCCCAATCAAAATTCCAACTCAATTCTTCATAGAATTAAGTTGGTACAAAATTTAAGTTGGTACCCTTAAAGGGTACAAAATGCAAATTCATTGGGAATAACAAAAAACCTAGGATAGTGAAAACTATTCCAACAATAAAAGAACTTCTATTTGAATCACTTTCCCCTACCTCAAGCTGTACTACAGAGCAATTGTGAAAACAAACAAACAAAAAACAAACAAACAAAACATGGTATTGGTACTGTGACAGGCAGGTAGATTAATGGGATAGAATTGAAGACCCAGAAATGAACCCACGCACCTATTGCCACTTGATCCTTCATTGTTTATAACTATGAATGGTTTGCCTTCATATATGTATGTGTATACCTTGTGCTCTTAAAGGGTACAAGATGGAAGCGAATCCCCAGTAAACATTAGAGATCATTGGGAAATTTTGATATAAATGTTAGAAACTGAACTCAAGAGCATTCAGTTCTCTTAACTGTTGAGCTATATCTCTATCCTGGTTTGTATTAAAATATTGATAAAATGCTGATATTCATCAACTCTATAGGAAATTGATTTGTCATTTTGTGTCCACATCAAACATAGTCTTAATTAGAATTTGACAACTTCTTTCACTGTAACTACAAATGGTTATCAATAAGAATCTAGGATATAACAGAAGTTATTCTTAGAAGATGCAGTTCTTTCTGTAGCATATACACATGCATGTGAATTTTAGAGGTCAATAGTTGACTTCTCCATAATTTAAAAATCACATTTTTACAACAAAACTCTCACTGATAGTGGATAATATTTATTCCCCTACACTGGCTGGTGAACCAGCCCTATATATCATTCTGTCATTGCCTAATCTACCTATCACTAAAATTACAGGGCTGCCTTAGAGTTTTCATTGCTGTAAGGAGACTCCATGACAAATGGATATTTTTAAAGGAAAATATTTAAATATGGCTGACATTTACTTTCAGAAGTTTAATCCTTATCATTATGGTGGGAAGCATGGAATAATGTAGGCTGACATTGTGCTAGAGAAGCTGAGAGTTCTACACCTTCATCTGAAGGTAGCTAGGATACTAGATGCCACACCAGGCAGAGCTTGAACATAGGAGATTTCAAATTCTCTTCTCACAGTAATGCATTTCCTCCAACAAAACCATACCTAGTACAATGAGGGCACACGCATAATAGCACCACTCTCCATGAGCCAAGCTTTCAAACACATAAGTTCATGAGGTCAACACCTATTCAATTCACCACATTATATTACCTATCTCCAACAGGCTTGTAGCCAAAACATAATGCAAAATATATTTAGCCCAACTTCAAAAGTCTCTATAGTCTATCATAGACTCAACAATGTTTAAAAGTCCAATATTCAACATTTCTTCCAAGATTCTTGCAAATTCCTAACTGTAATTTTCTATAAAATCAAATCAAAAAATAAATAACATACTTCCAACATGTCGATCCAAAAGATATACGTATCAATCACAAGATATGCATTATCCTACATATACATACTACACCCCAAAATATTTTATTGGATATTTTGTTTATTTACATTCCAACTGTTATCACCATTCCTGGTTTCCCTTCTGGAAACTCCCTATCCCATCCTCCCTCCCTCCCTCCCTCCCTCCCTCCCTCCCTCCCTCCCTCCCTCTGTCCCATACACTTTCTCCCACTTCCCTTTCCTGGCATTCTCCTACACTAGGGCATCGAGCCTTCAAAGGACCAAGTGCCTCTTCTCCCACTGATGTCCAATAAAGCATCCTCTATTACATATGTGGATAGAGCCATGGGTTCCTCCATGTGTAGTCTTTGGTTGGTGGTTTAGTATCTGGTAGTTGTGTTTGGTTGATACTGTTGCCCCTTCACCTCCTTCAGTCCTTTTTTCTAATTCCTCTATTGGGAAGCCCTTGATCAGTCCAATGGTTGGCTATGTGCATCCAACTCAGTATTTGACAGGCTCTGGCAGACCCTCTCAAGAGACGGTTCCTGTCAGCAAGCACTTCTTGCCGTCCACCTAGTGTCTGGATTTGGTGTCTGTGTGTGGGATGGATCCTCATGTGGGGCAGTCTCTGTATAGCATTTCCTTCAGTCTCTGCTCCACACTTTGTCTCCTCAATTCCTTCCTTGAGTATTTTGTTCCACTTCTAAGAAGGGCTGAAGCTTTCACATTTTGGTCTTCCTTCTACTTGAGTTTCATGTGGTCTGTGAATTGTATCTTGGTTATTCTGAGCTTTTGGGCTAATATACAATAATTAGTGCATGAATAGCATGAGTGTTCTGTGTGACTGGGTTACCTTTCTCAGGATGTTATTTTCTAGTTCCATCTACTTGTTTTAGGATTTCATGAATTTATTGTTTTTAATAGCTGAGTAGTAATCCATTGTGTAAATGTACCACATTTCCTGAACCCATTCCTCTATTGAAGGAAATCTGGATTCTTATGTTTGAATGTCTGTGCTTGTCTAGTGTTACTGTGTAGCATATAAGGACAGAAATGATAAGCTATCACAGAAGACATAATTGCTATCATAGTAGACTAATTTGGAGAAAAACAAAGCAAGATTTCATTCCCTGGTTCATTTTATTTTTTGGCAGTGATTTCTGTAATTTGCACACCTAAAATTGAGGCATATTTTATAAAGAGATAGCAGTTAAGCATTTCAAAATCCTGAACATTTATGTATAAATGGGTATTCCTTCATACCCACTATAAGCAGCCTTGTTTTAAGCATTTCAGTATGGTATCTGATTTAATCATAAGAATTTCAAAAGAGTTGAGGACTGTGCTATTTAATTTCTCAAATTTAGTGATTAGGAAATAGACAATGTGGGATTAAATGGCCTGTTTCAAATCCTGCATTATGTTGTTAACAGGAACAATAATTAGCAAGGCTATAATAATTCAACAGCTGATTATTATTGTTTAGAGAAGGAAAAGTTTAAAAAAATAAATGAAATAATTTGGTGTTATGGCACAATTCCCTTAAGAGCTATTAGTATTTTTAAAAAAAAAAAAAAAAAAAAAAAAAAAAAAAAAAAAAAAAAGTATTTAGGTGAAAAAGGCATCTACTGAGGACACTGGTAAATTCCTCATGTTGTAACAAACACAAGTTGATATCACAAACTTTTCTATGATAAACACATATAAACACATATTACTAACATACTAGTTCTATGATAAGCACATAGTGCTAACACATATCTCACATGATGATGAACACATGATGCTAGCACATGCTTCACAGTGTGAATAGCACATGCTTCATTCATATACTTTGAATTGTGATGAACACACTGTGATAGCAAATAATTCACAGTGTGACAAGAACAAATCTGTACCACATTTTCTTCAGTTGTCTGAATTCCCCACCTTTTGTTAATAAAATAGTATATTTTCTTCATTTATTTTTCTTTCACATTACACATGTTCATTTCAATATATTTAATAACCAGCTATATAAGGGTAATTTATATAACTTCAGTGATTCCTGAAAAGGTCCATTGTTACTCTCACACTTAATTATAAGGAGGTTCTTACTGACAGGTCCACACTTAACCTGTGAAAGTAGACATGTTCAACATCTGTACTGAAGGATAAGGCATCAGTTGATGAATACAGAAAAAACTATAATGGGATTATTTGTCATAATCAGGAAACTTAATTTTTAAATGATCAGTCCTTAATGGGCTATTGTTTTGCTGTAGAAGACAATAACACAAGTAAAATTGGCCAAAACTTTATAAAATAATGGTAAAAACTGATAGCAAAAATTTCTAGCAATTACTGTTTAAGTTAAGTTACAATCCAGTGCATTAATGAATTTTAAGATGTTTAACAAAGATAACAAATATTGGAATCAGAGTTTACTAAGCAACTCTAAATCTCAACACTGTCATTATTAATGTGGCATATACCAAAATGATTCAGGAGAGCTCAAATTGTGGTGATGATGCAGGAGACATGGAATCTAAGAATGTGTGTCACTGTCTTAGTGTTACTATTGCTATGATGGAATACTAGGACCAAAAACACCTTCAGGAGAAAAATATAATTTTGCTTTTACTTGCAAGCACTATGGATAATTCAAGGAAGTCGGGATAGGCATTCAGATGGGGCTGGAACTTTGAGGCAGAAGCTGAGGATGAAGCTATAGAAAGCTGTTGTTTAATGAGCTACTCCTCGTGGCTTGTTTTGCCTGCTTTCTTATAGAAGCCAGGACTACAAGCTCAGGAATGACACCAACTTCAAGTGATGGGGTCCTCCTCCACCATTCTCTAATTGGAAAAAAACAGTGCCCAACACAATTCCCTATAGCACAAATTTATGAAGGGATTTTCCCAAATTAGATTTCTTCGCCTTTGATGATGCTAACTTGGCTCAGGTTGATTAAAATTAGAGAGCACAGCCACTGTATGCAAGAATATGACGGTGTACTAAAGCAGAGATAGACGGGGAAGTGGTCCCCTCCCTTTGGAGGCAGCAATGAGGTTGATTTAACAAAGAGACATTCAACCATTGAAAACTTGATATTCCTTTTTCTGTCACAGCTTTCTTCTCCATGTTCTAACAAGAATGATTCTTCACAATTCAGATATGTATTGACAGTGGCCATAGAAGATTCTTCCAATAGCAAGTCTGCCGTGTACTTCAGGCCCTGCTCAGGACCTCACAACAAACATTTGGCAAAGCATAAGGAAGTGACAGTGTGGTTGCTCTGTCATCGCATCCCTGATCTCATCGCTGAATAATGAATTTAAATTAACAGATAAATGAACTTTATCTTGATATTTTGATGCAAAAGAAATGAATGAGTTTTGAACTTCAGCATGATCATTGATTCATAGCTATTTGCCCGGAAAAAGCAGATAACGTTATCTGAATGATTAGACCATTTAACACATTATATGGGGATAATAGCAATTGGTTTTACATATAGTAAATAAAAATGAACTTCAGAAAGAAAGGCGAAGTTTTCAAATATATATTCTGTGTAGCTACAAGAAAACTGTTAATTAAAATAGAAATAAAAAATGCCAAGAAATGTCTAAACATAATAATAGGTGATTAAGAACACTACTAAAACTCTGTAGAACATTCTGTTGTTTATTACCTTCCTTGTAACCCATCTGTCACTCAGCTTGTGAATTCTTTTGCCAAATTCTAGTATTATATGTCAGAACTATTTTACATTCTGGACTACATACTGTATAAATATTTCTCTCTCCCTCTCCATACCTTTGCCCCACCACCACCCTTCCTCTTATTTTCCTCTCCCCCTTTTCACCTTCTTTTTTCTGATCCCTCCATACATCTCTCACTATTTCTGTCTTTTCTTCTTTCCCCAAATTCCTATTCTCACTCATTTCTTTTTAATATATGTGAAGTCAAGGTACTATCTGACCCCATTAACCTGATCTGCAAGTGCTTAACAAACAAACAAAAAGAAAATAGTATATTCTTGAATAATAAAATCTATAAATCCATCAATAAGAGATATATTTATGATTTTACTTTACAATATTTATGGTTAAAACATTAATTTCAAATATTAGCATTTGAATTTGAGCTTCCACTCATGGCAATTCAATGATTAGTAGCAAGAGATTGGTAAGGAATGCTAAAGTTCTATTAACTCCTTATTTCAACATTTTCTTTGTCCTTAGTTTCAGAGATCTTGATAATAATACAGAATATTAAAGATATATGTTGTACTTGTGTCTTTTCCATGTCTCTGCTTTATGTAAAACTTACAAAGCACAGGGCCAAAAAGTGATAATGATAGATTAAAAGGGGACATTAAGAGAGCACAGGGGTCTGCCCAGCCTGAGAGGTTTGTGTCACAGGCGCCGGCGGGAGCCTTCTTGGCTCCGGGACTCCGCGGAGGGCAGGCTGTACAGGAGACCATGTGGAATACAGAGGCCAGCAGTTTCTGGGACGGGCGAGAGTTGTAGAGCTTCTGGAGCGGCGCCATCTTCAGCTCCAGACAACTGGCCACCTTCCTGGCCAAAGCAACACAGCTTCTGGGAAAGATCCTGTTTTGGGCCTTCACCTTCAGCCAGAAGGAGGTCCAAACACCAGATAACTGTACACCTTCCCCAAAAGAGGAGAGCTTGCCTGCAGAGACTGCTCTGACCACTGAAACTCAGAGGAGAGAGCTTGTCTATCACGCCTGCTGATTGAGGGTAACAAAATCAACACAGGAATAATCTCTTAACAAAGACAACTATAACAACTAACTCCAGAGGTTGCCAGATGGCGAAAGGTAAACATAAGAATCCTACTAACAGAAACCAGGACCACTCACCATCATCAGAACCCAGAACGCCCACTTTGCCCAGTCCAGGACACCCTAACACAACTGAAAAGGTAGACCTGGATTTAAAAGCATATCTCATGATGATGGTAGAGGACATAAAGAAGGAATTCAATAACTCACTTAAAGAGATACAAGAGAACACTGCTAAAGAGTTACAAGTCCTTAAAGAAAAACAGGAAAACACTGCTAAAGAGTTACAAGTCCTTAAAGAAAAACAGGAAAACACAACCAAACAGGTAGAAGTCCTTATAGAAAAACAGGAAAACACATCCAAACAGGTGATGGAAATGAACAAAACCATACTAGACCTAAAAAGGGAAGTAGACACGATAAAGAAAACCCAAAGTGAGGCAACGCTGGAGATAGAAACCCTAGGAAAGAAATCTGGAACCATAGATGCCAGTATCAGCAACAGAATACAAGAGATGGAAGAGAAAATCTCAGGTGCAGAAGACTCCATAGAGAACATCGGCACAACAATCAAAGAAAATGGAAAATGCAAAAAGATCCTAACTAAAAACATCCAGGAAATCCAGGACACAATGAAAAGACCAAACCTACGGATAATAGGAATTGATGAGAATGAAGATTTTCACCTCAAAGGACCAGCAAACATCTTCAACAAAATTATTGAAGAAAACTTCCCAAATCTAAAGAAAGAGATGCCCATGAACATACAAGAAGCTTACAGAACTCCAAATAGACTAGACCAGAAAAGAAATTCCTCCCGACACATAATAATCAGAACATCAAATGCACTAAATAAAGATAGAATACTAAAAACAGTAAGGGAAAAAGGTCAAGTAACATATAAAGGCAAGCCTATCAGAATTACACCAGATTTTTCACCAGAGACTATGAAAGCCAGAAGAGCCTGGACAGATGTTATACAGACACTAAGAGAACACAAATTTCAGCCCAGGCTACTATACCCAGCCAAACTCTCAATTACCATAGATGGAGAAACCAAAGTATTCCACGACAAAACTAAATTCACCCATTATCTCTCCACGAATCCAGCCCTTCCAAGGATAATAACAGAAAAAAAAAACAATACAAGGACGGGAACCATGCGGGAAACCACGGGAAAAAACAAGAAGATAATCCCTCAACAAAACTAAAAGAAGACAGCCACAAGAACAGAATGCCAACTTTAACAACAAAAATAACAGGAAGCAACAATTACCTTTCCTTAATATCTCTTAATATCAATGGACTCAATTCCCCAATAAAAAGACATAGACTAACAGACTGGCTACACAAACAGGACCCAACATTCTGCTGCTTACAGGAAACCCATCTCAGGGAAAAAGACAGACACTACCTCAGAGTGAAAGGCTGGAAAACAATTTTCCAAGCAAATGGTCTGAAGAAAAAGGCTGGAGTAGCCATTCTAATATTGGATAAAATCGACTTCCAACCCAAAGTTATCAAAAAAGACAAGGAGGGACACTTCATACTCATCAAAGGTAAAATCCTCCAAGAGGAACTCTCAATTCTGAATATCTACGCTCCAAATGCAAGGGCAGCCACATTCATTAAAGACACTTTAGTAAAGCTCAAAGCACACATTGCACCTCACACAATAATATTGGGAGACTTCAACACACCACTTTCATCAATGGACAGATCGTGGAAAGAGAAACTAAACAGGGACACAGTGAAACTAACAGAAGTTATGAAACAAATGGACCTGACAGATATCTACAGAATATTTTATCCTAAAACAAAAGGATATACCTTCTTCCCAGCACCTCATGGGACCATCTCCAAAATTGACCATATAATTGGTCACAAAATAGGCCTCAACAGATACAAAAATATTGAAATTGTCCCATGTATCCTATCAGACCACCATGGCCTAAGACTGATCTTCAATAACAACATAAATAATGGAAAGCCAGCATTCACGTGGAAACTGAACAACACTCTTCTCAATGATACCTTGGTCAAGGAAGGAATAAAGAAAGAAATTAAAGACTTTTTAGAGTTTAATGAAAATGAAGCCACAACATACCCAAACCTTTGGGACACAATGAAAGCATTTCTAAGAGGGAAACTCATAGCTCTGAGTGCCTCCAAAAAGAAACGGGAGAGAGCACATACTAGCAGCTTGACAACACATCTAAAAGCTCTAGAAAAAAAGGAAGCAAATTCACCCAAGAGGAGTAGATGACAGGAAATAATCAAACTCAGGGGTGAAATTAACCAAGTGGAAACAAGAAGAAGTATTCAAAGAATTAACCAAACGAGGAGTTGGTTCTTTGAGAAAATCAACAAGATAGATAAACCCATAGCTAGACTCACTAAAGGGCAAAGGGACAAAATCCTAATCAACAAAATCAGAAATGAAAAGGGAGACATAACAACAGATCCTGAAGAAATCCAAAACACCATCAGATCCTTCTACAAAATGCTATACTCAACAAAACTGGAAAACCTGGACGAAATGGACAAATTTCTGGAAAGATACCAGGTACCAAAGTTGAATCAGGATCAAGTTGACCTTCTAAACAGTCCCATATCCCCTAAAGAAATAGAAGCAGTTATTAATAGTCTCCCAGCCAAAAAAGCCCAGGACCAGACGGGTTTAGTGCAGAGTTCTATCAGACCTTCAAAGAAGATCTAATTCTAGTTCTGCACAAACTATTTCACAAGATCGAAGTAGAAGGTACTCTACCCAACTCATTTTATGAAGCCACTATTACTCTGATACCTAAACCACAGAAAGATCCAACAAAGATAGAGAACTTCAGACCAATTTCTCTTATGAATATCGATGCAAAAATCCTTAATAAAATTCTCGCTAACCGAATCCAAGAACACATTAAAGCAATCATTCATCCTGACCAAGTAGATTTTATTCCAGGAATGCAGGGATGGTTTAATATACGAAAATCCATCAATGTAATCCATTAAATAAACAAACTCAAAGACAAAAACCACATGATCATCTCGTTAGATGCAGAAAAAGCATTTGACAAGATTCAACACCCATTCATGATAAAAGTTTTGGAAAGATCAGGAATTCAAGGCCCATACCTAAACATAATAAAAGCAATCTACACCAAACCAGTAGCCAACATCAAAGTAAATGGAGAGAAGCTGGAAGCAATCCCACTAAAATCAGGGACTAGACAAGGCTGCCCACTTTCTGCCTACCTTTTCAACATAGTACTTGAAGTATTAGCCAGAGCAATTCGACAACAAAAGGAGATCAAGGGGATACAAATTGGAAAAGAGGAACTCAAAATATCACTTTTTGCAGATGATATGATAGTATATATTAGTGACCCTAAAAATTCCTCCAGAGAACTCCTAAACCTGATAAACAGCTTCGGTGAAGTAGCTGGATATAAAATTAACTCAAACAAGTCAATGGCCTTTCTGTACACAAAGAATAAACAGGCTGAGAAAGAAATTAGGGAAACAACACCCTTTTCAATAGTCACAAATAATATAAAATATCTCGGCGTGACTCTAACTAAGGAAGTGAAAGATCTATATGATAAAAACTTCAAGTCTCTGAAGAAAGAAATTAAAGAAGATCTCAGAAGATGGAAAGATCTCCCATGCTCATGGATTGGCAGGATCAACATTGTAAAAATGGCTATCTTGCCAAAAGCAATCTACAGATTCAATGCAATCCCCATCAAACTTCCAACACAATTCTTCAAAGTATTAGAAGGAGCAATTTGCAAATTCATCTGGAATAACAAAAAACCTAGGATAGCAAAAACTCTTCTCAAGGATAAAAGAACCTCTGGTGGAATCACCATGCCTGACCTAAAGATTTACTACAGAGCAATTGTGATAAAAACTGCATGGTACTGGTATAGAGACAGACAAGTAGACCAATGGAATAGAATTGAAGACCCAGAAATGAACTCACACACCTATGGTCACTTGATCTTCGACAAGGGAGCTAAAACCATCCAGTGGAAGAAAGACAGCATTTTCAACAATTGGTGCTGGCACAACTGGTTGTTATCGTGTAGAAGAATGCGAATTGATCCATACTTATCTCCTTGTACTAAGGTCAAATCTAAGTGGATCAAGGAACTTCACATAAAACCAGAGACACTGAAACTTATAGAGGAGAAAGTGGGGAAAAGCCTTGAAGATATGGGCACAGGGGAAAAATTCCTGAACAGAACAGCAATGGCTTGTGCTGTAAGATTGAGAATTGACAAATGGGACCTAATGAAACTCCAAAGTTTCTGCAAGGCAAAAGACACCGTCAATAAGACAAAAAGACCACCAACAGATTGGGAAAGGATCTTTACCTATCCTAAATCAGATAGGGGACTAATATCCAACATATATAAAGAACTCAAGAAGGTGGACTTCAGAAAATCAAATAACCCCATTAAAAATGGGGCTCAGAACTGAACAAAGAATTCTCACCTGAGGAATACCGAATGGCAGAGAAGCACCTGAAAATATGTTCAACATCCTTAATCATCAGGGAAATGCAAATCAAAACAACCCTGAGATTCCACCTCACACCAGTGAGAATGGCTAAGATGAAAAATTCAGGTGACAGCAGATGCTGGCATGGATGTGGAGAAAGAGGAACACTCCTCCATTGTTCGTGGGATTGCAGGCTTGTACAACCACTCTGGAAATCAGTCTGGTGGTTCCTCAGAAAACTGGATATAGTACTACCGGAGGATCCAGCAATACCTCTCCTGGGCATATATCCAGAAGATGCCCCAACTGGTAAGAAGGACACATGCTCCACTATGTTCATAGCAGCCTTATTTATAATAGCCAGAAGCTGGAAGGAACCCAGATGCCCCTCAACAGAGGAATGGATACAGAAAATGTGGTACATTTACACAATGGAGTACTACTCAGCTATTAAAAAGAATGAATTTATGAAATTCCTAGGCAAATGGATGGACCTGGAGGGCATTATCCTGAGTGAGGTAACACATTCACAAAGGAACTCACACAATATGTACTCACTGATAAGTGGATAGTAGCCCAAAACCTAGGTTATCCAAGATATAAGATACAATTTCCTAAACACATGAAACTCAAGAAAAATGAAGACTGAAGTGTGGACACTATGCCTCTCCTTAGAAGTGGGAACAAAACACCCTTGGAAGGAGGTACAGAGACAAAGTTTGGAGCTGAGATAAAAATTGGACCATGTAGAGACTGCCATATCCGGGGATCCATCCCATAATCAGCTTCCAAATGCTGACACCATTGCATACACTAGCAAGATTATGCTGAAAGGACCCTGATATAGCTGTCTCTTGTCAGAGTATGCCTGGGCCTAGCAAACATAGAAGTGGATGCTCACAGTCGGCTATTGGATGGATCACATGGCCCCCAATGAAGGAGCTAGAGAAAGTACCCAAGAAGCTAAAGGAATCTGCAACCCTATAGGTGGAACAACATTATGAACTAACCAGTACCCCGGAGCTCTTGACTCTAGCTGCATATGTATCAAAAGATGGCCTAGGTGGCCATCACTGGAAAGAGAGGCCCATTGGACACGCAAATTTATATGCCCCAGTACAGTGGAACGCCAGGGCCAAAAAAGGGGAGTGGGTGGGTAGGGGAGTGGGGGTGGGTGGCTATGGGGGACGTTTGGTATAGCATTGGAAATGTAAATGAGCTAAATACCTAATAAAAAATGGAAAAAAAAGGGGACATTAAGAAATACATATTGATACTTTAAATGATTTTGTCTATTATCTTTTTGTATAGTGGGGTTACTCAACAAGTTGAGAAGCAATAAGCTGTGTTGAATATGTTTGCTAACATCAATTATTTTTTTAATAATTTTGAGATTATAATATAATTATATTATTTCCTCTTCTTTTTCCTCCCTCAAAACTGTCTCTTTTAAATTCAGTTTATCTTTCTTTACTTGTTGTTTTATACATAATATGTAAATTTTGTATATGCTCATTTTATTTTATATGCATTTATAGTATGCATATATGCATATATATCATATAGCTTCATACATATATCTATAGCACAATACTTGTACTTAACGGGTTGCAGTGAAGAAGGGAAGGAACAATTGTAAGGAGTCAGAGAAATACGAAGTTAGCAGTGAGACTGTGTCTTTCAGAAATGCCTAAAACTGTTCTTAGCAGGAGCTTTATTCCTTACATCAGAAGAGTAAAGAAAAAAACAGCCAGAATGTTGATGAATATGAGGCTGTATCATAAAAGCCTATTCCTTGAAAACATTTTTTGATAAAAAAAAAAACCCTCATGTTTTAAACAATTTTATAATTTACTTTATGTGTGAGAGGGGGATGGGATGTCAGTCTGTGGAGGTGGATCCATATTTGCAAACATGAATTTCTGAGGATCGAGGTTTCCATTAGTTTCACATCTGAATCACTTTATCACCTTATATTTTGATACATGTATCTTACTGAACTAGAGTTCATAAATTTGCTAAGACTGTTTTGACAAAAATCCCTGATGATCCTCCCATCATTACTCCTGCTAAGATTACAGGCACATACCCCTGTGCTCAAATATTTAAGTGTATGCTCTGCATTGAAAACCAGGTCCTCTTGCCTTTAAATTACATGAAGCCATCATTTTTAATACCTGAGTATTACTCCATGTAAATACACCATATTTTCTCTATCTATACCTCTATTGAGGGACATCTGAGTCTTTTCCAGCTTCTGGCTATTATCAATAAGGATGCTATGAACATAGTGGAGTATGTGTTTTGTTATATGTTGGAGCATCTTCTGGGTATATTCCTAGGAGTGGTATAGCTGGGTCCTTGGGTAGTACTATGTGCATTTTTCAGAGAAACCACCAGACTAATTTTCAGAATGATTGTACCAGCTTGCAATCCCAGCAACAATGAAGGAGTGATCCTCTTTCTTCACATCCTCACCAGTATTTGCTGTCTTTGATCTTACTCATTCTGATTGGTATGATGCAGAATCTCAGGGTCCTTTTGTTTTGCACTTCCCTGATGTCTAAAAATGTTGAACATTTCTTTAGGTGCCTCTCAGCCATGGGCATTTGAGATTCTTCAGTTGAGAATTCTTTGCTTAGTTCTGTACCCCATTTTTAACCGGGTTTTTTGGTTCTCTGGAGTCTAACACCTTGAGTTCTTTGTATATCTTGGATATCAACTCTGTATCAGATGTAGGGTTGGTAAAGTTCTTTTCCCAGTTTGTAAGTTGCATTTTGTCCTGTTATAGTGTCTTTTGCATTACAGATGCTTTTCAATTTTATGAGATCCCATTTGGCTATAGTTGATCTTTGAGCCTGAGCTATTGGTATTCTCTTCAGGAAATTTTCTCTTGTGTGGATGTGTTACAGGCTCTTTCCCCCTTTCGTTTCTATTAAATTCAATGTATCTGGTTTTATGTGGAGGTCCTTGATCCACTCCTAGGTAAGCTTACTCAATCACAAAAGAACACACATGGTATGTACTCACTGATAAGTGGATATTAGGGAAGAAGATCAAAATACCAATGGTAAAACCCACAGACCATATGAAACCCAAGAAGAAAAAATACCAAAGTGTGGATGTTTCAGTCCTACTTTGAAGTGAGAACAAAATATTCATGGGATGTAGAGAGGAGGGAGAGAGAAAAGGGGGGAGAGGATCAGTTGTGGGAGGAGACCAGGGAGAAGTACATAGTGTCAGGAAATTCAAAGAAGGTATGTAGAATTGGGGAATGGGGAACTGGGAGTAGCCACTAGAAAGTTTCAGATGCCGGGAAAGCAAGAGGCTCCCAAGACCCAATGGATATGATATTAGCTGAAATACCCAACACAATGGAAAGAAAATCTGTAGAAACTATATCCAGAAGTTACACACTGCCCCTTTGAGGGATGGGGCCTCCCAACCATCTCAATAATATCAACACAGAATTGTTCCTGTCTAGTGGAAATGCAGGGGCAAAGAGTGGAACAGGGACTGAAGGAAAGGCCATCCAGAAACTGCTCTACCTAGGAATCCATCCCATCTGCAGACTACAGATCCAGACACTATTGGTGATGCCAAGAATGACTTGATGACAGGAGCCTGGTATGACTGTTCCCTGAGAGTCTCTGACAAAGCCTGACCAATACAGAAGAGGTTGCTTGCAAGCAACCATTGGAATAAGCACCAGAAGAAAAATGGAGGAGTTAGGGGAAGGACTGAAAGAGCTGATGGGGGTTGCAACTCCATAGGAAGAACAACAATATCAACCAGCTAGACACTCCAGAGCTCCTAGGGATTAAACCATAAACCATAAGTGTACACATGGTGTAACCCATGTTTCTGGCTGCTTATGTAGCAAAGGACTGCCTTACCAATGGGTGGGGAGGCCTTTGGTTCTATGGATGCTCGATGCTGCAGTGTAGGGACATGCTAGATTGGTGAGGCAAGAATGGGTAGTTGAGTTGGTAACTCCCTCATAGAAGCAGGAGGAGGGTGAATGGCATAGGGATTTGTGGAGGGAAAACTGGGAAGGAGGATAACACTTGAAATGTAAGTAAATAACATAATCAAGAAAAAAAACCGGAAAATATGAAAACCAGGTCCTCATGTTGATATAACAAACATTTTACCAACAGAGACATCTCACTCAGCCTCAGTTTCCTGTTTAAACAGTAAACTTATTTTGCTGCTGTTCTTCTCTTTGGCAGTAACTTATCTCTGTGGATATTTCCCAAACTAAAGTAGTACTCAACATGCCTGCATCAATTCTTCTCTCTACTGTGACCTATGAGAGCCCTTGATGAAACAGACTGATGTTGGGATCCTTTATTTCTGTGGACCCCACACCCAAGCCCACGATTTTAAATGATAGCCCAAAGGGCTTAGACGTGAGAGAACTGTGATACAACAAAGTTAGAATCTCGGAATCTTGATTCACACTTCTAGATTATTCTGTTGATCACAGGCCCCATGGGAGAACAAAGAGTATTAGAGCTTCCCATTCGTGACACCACAATTTTTTAAATATGAATAACTAGATTTTAATTAAATTTCATTTGCCTACTTATTCACTTTAAACCCCACTTACTTCTAGCCTTTGGTCACCCCTCCTAAGATCCTTACCCCATCCCCTACCCCTTCTTCTCTGTGTGGGTACCCTATCCCAGTATCCCCAACTCCCAATTGGCGATTCAACTCTTTGCAAGACTAGGTGCTTCTTCTCCCATTCGGGCCAGACAATGCAGACCAGCTAGAGGAACATATCTTACATACAGGTAACAAGTTTTGGGATAGCCCCAATTCCAGTTTTTCGAGACCCACATGAAGACCATCTACATATCTGCTACATGTGAACACAGAGGCCTAGGTGCAGTCTGTGTTTCTTCTTTGCTTGATGGATCAATCTCTGAGAGTCCCAAAATTCCAGGTTATTTGACTCTGCTGGCCTTCCTGTGGAGGTCTTATCCCCTTCAACACCAGTTCTTTTTTTTAAATTAATTAATTAATTAATTATTAGATATTTTCTTCCTTTACATTTAAAATGCTATCCCCAAAGCCCCCTATACCCTCCCCACACCCTGCTCCCCAACCCACCCACTCCTGCTTCCTGGCCCTGGCTTTCCCCTGTACTGGGGCATATAATCTTCACAAGAGCAAGGGCCTCTCCTCCCATTGAGGGCTGACTACCCAAGAAGCTAAAGGGGTCTGCAACCGTATAGGAGGAACAACAATATGAACTAACCAGTACCCCCCGCCCCCAGCATCCCTTCTTATCCTTCCTTGTATTTTTTTTTTCATAAAGCTCCTAAAGTTCTATCCACTGCATGGCTGTGGATATCTGTATTTTTCTGAGTCAGCTCATGGGTTGACCCCCTCAGAGGGCAACTGGCTCCTGTCTATAAACATAGCCACCAGAAAATTTAAGGGTAAAGACGGTGATCATTTCTTTGATTCTCCTTTCTGTCCATATTCTAACATAGCACATCCTGTGATATAATATGCCTTATTCTAAAGAAAAAAATCGCTGAGATACAGAAATAGAGCTTTAGGACATTCTCTTCTCAGCTTTTTCAATTTGGGCATTTTGTGTCTCTCCATGGATCTTTGGTATATAAGTGTTTCCCTGGTAACCTACCTTATTATTGTCTAAAAAAGAATTAATGCACCAAAAGTAGTAACATTGGGCTTAACACACTGCTTTATTGGAGAAGTAGTCTTTAGTCATCTTCAGTTAGAATAAAAAACCTGTTTTGAACTTAAGGCTACTAAACATTTTTTCTTTCAGAATGATTACAACACATTTTGAGTTGAGAATTTAAAAATACATTGTAAGAAAAGAGTAGCTTGTTTTCCAAGACATTAAGTGTCTTAAACATATTTTAATAATATCACAAAGCAGGTTTGTAGGAAAGAATGAATAATGTTTCAAAGTTAAAAGGGTATAATCCTTCAAAGCTCTTTGTCAATATTAAAATTCATTACTCATCTAATAAGAATATAAATCTCCTAATATTACATTATTTGATTAAAAGAACTTTTCATCACATAAATGTTAACTGGCACCACTCTGCTGAAAGATGCCCTAGGATCCCAAAATAAATTACTCTGCCTAGATTGTTCTGCCACATCCTTTTTCAAAGCACAGAACAGCGTACTTTGTTATCTTTACAAGAGGACTCAGTCTTTTTATTGATTTCATTTATTTCTTTCACTGTGTGTGTGTGTGTGTGTGTGTGTGTGTGTGTGTGTGTGTGTTGGTGCATAGATGTGCACATATGAAACAATGTACTATGTTGCACATATGAAAGTTTCAGGAAATTTCTCTTCTGTTGGTTATCTCCTTTCACCATTGTGTTTGGTCCAAGGACTGAAAGCAGCTGACCACCACTGATCAACACTGTATGCTTAGTGCCTTCACCCACTTAATCCTCTTACCAGCCTGACTAATATATGTACACATGATTTGAACATTGGGCTATTACAATTGCCCCACTTTTGCTCTATTTGTGGTTTCAATTGACTATTTCATCTGCTTCTGTGCTGTAATTCACAGAATCATGTTTAATTGATGGCCTAAATCACACTGTACTTCCTCACCAAGTACAGGAGCATATAATAACCAGAGCTTCCCAGTCAATGACAATATTAATTTATTTAGCACTTTCTCTTACCTCTGTCTCTGTCTCTCTCATGTGTATGTGCTATATCATTTAAATATTATGTGTCCTCTAATGCATCTTCTTTATTTTTGCTTTGTAGCCATAGTACTAATCATATTGTTCACAGTAAAAATATTCACATTAAGTAGCACATTCACCACAAAACCTTAGATTTTGGTAACTGACATTTCAATTATTTTGTATGAAATCTCTGTTTATTTTTAATGAAATATCAGAAAGTAGACTGTACAAATATTATTAATGTTTTATTTTATATTTTGTAGGATTCATGTCTGACAGGAACATAAAAAGTTCATATCAACAATTTCTCAAACATCACCTTCTTTCCTAGGCTTCCAGGCAGGAAGAGGGTCTCACTTTTCCCAAAACCTGGAACCAAAGCTTATATTCCTTACCAGAGGTATCCTCCACATTCAAAACAATACCTAGTTGAGTTATCCTTGTCTTATCACATGTCTCCCTAATCTCTGTTTGATAAAACTATTTTTCAGAACTTCCATAATTACATTGAGATCACTTGGCTTATCCATATAAATATCTACTTCTCGAGAGCCCTACATTTAACTACACTGAGAGTGATGTTATCCACAAAACACAGCTTACATTTAGAAATGAGTGTACAGTTATACTGAGTTGGTCATTATTTTCTCTACATTAGTGTAGTCTATTAGCCTACAATATTTATGAGCCCTCAATATATTTTTCTCCATGATAGTCTAATAAAGAAGTAAATAAATGGTTGGTATAGAAATTATAGCAAAATCTGATATCAATATTTTCTAATCTTACAATTCAAAACTATTCAAATAATATTATAGTATTCACAAAATGCATATGGTATGGTGTGCTGAACTAAGAATAATTCCTGCAAGCAGAATCTGATCAATGGAGAGTCAATGCTGGGTATTTTATTTCATGTTTGAAAGCATCAAATCCTTGGTAAAATGTTCTCCTTTCTGAGATTAGAAACTAAAATCTGAGTGGGTTTTAGAATGTACCATTTTGTCAGTGATTTAGAGTCTTTTCAAGTATCCATGAACTTATATCTTCAATTCATCTATTTTACATTTTCTCTAATGTGAAATATGTAAACAAATTAAAAACTTTTATACTTATTAACGCCAAGTGGTTCTCAAAGGCAATTCTAAGCCTCCTTGGCCTTTCCATCACTCTTATAATTCTAGTCTAATGATTCTAACATTTGTGTACTAGCCTTTTTTGTATAGCAGATATATCAAATGTTCCAAGTATTGTGCTTTTGCCAGCTGAAATTGCCTCTCATACAGAATTATTTTGAAAAATTAGATCAGGTCTCAGAAGAGTACCTTTTTGAATGTTGAGTTCCTTATGTTACATACTGGTGATCCATCATATAGCATTTTTTATTGCTTTGCAATATTTTCTTTTGAAAATCTCATTTGCCATCTCCTATTGGCTGCTGTAACATTTTCAAAGAAGCTTTCCACCATAATCCCAGAAAATGGAGCTGAGGCTAAGTTTATCACTTTCAAACTGTAACCTATCTTTTAAATTCAGGGCAAAACACATCATTTTCCTCTCTGTTTCAGTTATGGACCTGTTAACCATAAACACCTTTTGGTCTTTATATATTTGGCATGTCAGTTATATCTTAGAATTGAGATGGTAAATCAAATACTAGCTTATATTAATCTTATATTTCCCTTATAATTCAGATCTGTTTCTGCATAACTAAATTGTTGAAAGGATAAGGTCTAAAGGTTCTATTAATTCTACAGAAGTTTCCATAATTCAAGAGATAACTTGGTACTATCTATATCAATGTCTTAGGAGACTATAACATGTTTCCATCTTATAAGTACAATTTATTATTATAAACGTAACTTTGTCTTCTGTAGGCTGATTTTCTCAAAATTCGTGTTTTCATCTCTATACATCCAAGAAATTATTATTACTACTGACAAAGTGCTCAATTAGTAATTATAGAATCCATCAATATAGAATTTAAGCATCAACTTCATAATACCACAAGGAGAATACTGATCTAATTTCAATATACTCCTTTGTTGTATTTTATTGTCTTTTCCAAACTAGGAATCAAAAGCTGATCTTGTACAGTTAAAATTATCTAGTCAGGAAATTAATTCTCCAATATGCTCATGGCTAGAAAAAGACCAAATGTTCTCACTTATAACACATGAGAAGGTTATCAAGTGGAAACATACTCTTAGCCATGCAAGACTCTGGTGATAAAGGTAGCAGTATATGCCTCTCTTTCATTCCTTTAATACAGAGTCATATGACAGCACATTGATTCATTACATTTAGTTCCATAACCAATTTTTCCACTTATTTGAACTCACACCTTGCTCAGTTCTGCCTCTGAGCCTTATGTATTTAATCTTCCAATGTCTACTGTTGTTTCCATATAAACAAGATTGACTTAAGTTTTCCTAATAAGAAACAAACAAGAAACAAAGCAAAAATAATAATAAAACATTCCTTTCAGTGTTAAACATCATTTGTATTCACTTTACCATTGCTGAATGGATATACTAAGACATGTAGAAAATGATCTTTTCTATATTTAGAGACTTTCATATAATTATAACTTTCCTTCTTTCATTTTTCTGTTTTAAAGCATCCTATAAAAACCTCCTTGCTTCTTTCTCTGTTTCAAGGTAATGGTGTATTTTACCTGAATTGTGTGTGTGTGTGTGTGTGTGTGTGTGAGTGTTGGTGTATTTTACCTGAAGTGTGTGTGTGTGTGTGTGTGTGTGTGTGTGTGTGTGAGTGTGTGTGTGTGTGTGTGTGTGTGAGTGTGTGTGTGTGTGTGTGTGTGTGTGTGTGAGTGTTGGTGTATTTTACCTGAATTGTGTGTGTGTGAGAGAGAGAGAGAGAGAGAGAGAGAGAGTGTGTGTGTGTGTGTGTGTGTGTATTAAGGAATGCTGAGAGTGGAGGAAAATAATCTTCCCCAGGGAAGAGAATACCACCAATTAATTATTGAATACCAAATAATCAGCCCTGAAAATATGGCTACAAGTAACAATATACAGATATACAGATTTAAGAGGTTGTATTTGTATATTCAAAAATACAAACACACACATACACACACATATGAACACACATAAATATGCATAATATATATGCACACACATATATGTACACACATGTATATAGGTGTATGTTCAAATATGTTTGTACATATATGTAGGTGTGTATTTGTGTTTATGTATTTATATAAATATATGCACACACATATACATATATATATATGAACACATGAAAATACATGCATACAGAAACATGCACACACACGTGTGTATATATATGTGTGTGTGTGTATGTGTGTGTATTCCTGAATATACAAATACACTGTTCAATCTGTATATTGTATATTGTTACTAGTATGCATGTTTGGAGGGCTAATCACTTTGTATTGGATAATTACTGAGTATTCTCTTCTCTGGGGCAAATTATTTCCATATAATCTCAGCATTTTTTCTCACCTATGTTCATAACAGGTTTATTTATTTTTTAAAACAATTTTTATTAACATATTTTCTTCATTTACATTTTAAATGCTATCCTGACAGCCCCATATACCCTCCCCCTACCCTGCTCCCCAACCCACCCACTCCCGCTTCCTGGCTCTGGCATTCCTCTCTACTGGGACATATAATCTTTGTAACACCAAAGACATCTCCTCTTAATGATGGCTGATTAGGCCATTTCCTGCTACATATGTAGCTAGAGACATGAGCTCAGGGGGTATTGGTTAGTTCATATTGAAGTTCCTCCTATAGAGTTACAGACCCCTTCAGCTCTTTGGGTGCTTTCTCTAGTGTCTCCATTGTGGGCCCTGTGTTCCACCCAATAGATGACTGTGAGCATCCATTTCTGTGTTTGCCAAGCACTGGCACAGCTTCACAAGAGACAGCTATATCAGGGTCATGTCAGCAAAATCTTGCTGGCATATGCAGTAATGTCTGCATTTGGTGGCTGTTTATGATATGGATCCATGAGTAGGGCAGTCTCTGAATGGTCCTTTCTTCCATCTCAGCTCTAAACTTTGTCTCTGTAACTCCTCCCATGGGTATTTTGTTCCCAATTCTAAGGAGGGACAAAGTATCCACACTTTGGTCTTCCTTCTTCTTAAGTTTCATGTGGTTTGCAAATTGTATCTTGGGTAGTCTAAGTTTCTGGGCTAATATCCATTTATCAGTGAATGCATATCATGTGAGTTCTTTTATGATTGGGTTACCTCACTCAGGATGATATCCTCCAGATCCATCCATTTGCCTAAGAATTTCATAAGTTCATTGTTTTTAATAGCTGAGTAATACTTTATTTTGTAAATGTACCATATTTTCTGTATCCACTCTTCTATTGAGGGACATCTGGGTTCTTTCTAGCTTCTGGCTATTATAAATAAGGCTGCTATGAACATAGTGAAGCATGTGTTTTTATTACCAGTTGAAAAATTATCTGGGTATATGCCCAGGAGAGGTATTGCTGGATCCTCTGGAAGTATTATGTTCAATTTTCTGAGGAACCACCAGACTGATTTACAGAGTAGTTGTACAAGCTTGCAATCCCACCAGCAATGGAGGAGTGTTCCTCTTTCTCCACATTCTCACCAGCATCTGCTGCACCTGAATTTTTGATCTTAGCCATTCTGACTGGTGTGAGGTGGAATCTCAGAGTGGTTTTGATTTGCATTTCCCTGATGACTAAGGATGTTGAATTTCTTTTCAGGTGCTTCTCAGCCACGTGGTATTCCTTGGTTGAGAATTCTTTGTTTAGCTCTGTGCCCCATTTTTACATGGGGTTATTTGATTTTCTGGAGTCCAGCTTCTTGAGTTCTTTGTATATACTCTCAGCATTGTTAATTCTTTTCACTGTGTAGGGTTAAGGCCTCCTGGGCTATCCCCCATCCATATTGGCATGTCTATTGTCCATTTTCACTGAGGGCATGCAATGGACACACAATTTGGAGCAAACTGCTTTATGTGTTTCTTACATTTTTTCTTCCTGTGCTTCTGGAATGCTCTCTAAGCTTAATATGCCAGAACTACTTTGTATAGGGATACATCAGCACCAATAATTTAGTTTATCAAACTAAAAGCATCTTCCTGGATGCTGAAATCACTTCTCTTAAAGAAATTAGTGAGATAAAAAAAAATTATCGTTTTAAAAAAATTTAAACAAGATTAAATTTTACAAAACAATTTCATGACATTCATTTACCAAAACACTCCCACACCTAAAACAGCTGCAAGAACAATGCAGAATGTGGGGGAAAGATGCAAATTCTACAGTTTAAAGAAATCTATTGTGAAACTGGGTTTCCTAGCAATATCAGAAGCTTCCCCCATAAAGGCTCATGCACATGACCACACAAATATGAGCTGAGCAATGATTACATTCATGACATGCCAAACTGAACAGGAAAATCTCAGCAGACCTCAATTCTACACACAAAAAAACTATAAGCACACACAGGAAGCTGGAAGCAAGACATGTGGCCTTCCCCAGGGAAGATCACAACAATTGTATTTTCAATTCCAAACAGTAAGCCCTAGAAATGTAGATGTAAGCGTCATTACATAAACGTAACAGTTTTTATTTATGAATATATGTGTATACATATGTATATATACATGCAATAACTCATTGATTTTAAGAAGAGGGTATGAACTTGAAGAGACTGAGGAAGGACCTTTGAGACACTTTGGAAGGAAAAAAGGGACAGGAAAAACTATTATTCCAAATTTGAGACAACTCTGCACTGCTTTACTTGATGGTATGTATCTGGGAGAGGAGATCCTAAAAATGAGGTGAACTAAGGTCTTATGCAATAACTAATTTTATTCAGTGCATCAAGTACTTCATTCTCTGATGGTTAAGAAGAATCACATGAGTAAGGGATTCAATCATAATGACAAGCCATATAAGGCAAAAGTAGATTTCTTTTTTTTTTTTATAGTGGCACATGAATAACAGAAGCTAAAGCAAGCTCCCTCCTCTCTAAAAGTGTGAAAACATATTCCAAGATCAAGTCTATGTTTTGAAGAACCTGATATCAGAAGATTATCGTCTTCTTTTCTTGGAAGTGTTTCACATGATTCCATTCTTAAGACTGTGTCTTGACTGAAAACTAATAAATAATAAAAAATATTTAACAAATTTTTCTTTATATTTTACTCTATTTTGTTTTCCCAAAATTTTCAAACTAGTGAATTCCTTATTATGCCACATTATATTTGATTAACAATTCCTTGCTACCTCTTCTGTATTAAGAAGAATTTCTCATTCGTCATTCATGACATTATGTCAAAAATACAGTGACAAAACAGAGCTTTGCCTTTTTTAATAAGAGTAGTGACACCTCTTTTGGTGTCAAATGACCCTTTTACAGGGGTCATCTAAGACTATCTGAAAACACAAATATTTATATTATGATCAAGAATAGTAGCAAAATTACAGTTATGAAGTATCAATGAATTAATTTTATGTTTGATAGTTACCACAACCTGGATAACTGCATTAAAATCACATTATTAGGACTGTTGAGAAATACTAAGTGCTGAAATATGAGTTAGTTAATTTAGAGATTATGATAACACACATGCACATTAACTAGTTGTTGACCTACGGGTAGTGTCTATAGGATCAAAATATAGTAACAGTTTAAACTTTACAATTACAAGCACTAGGAATGGGTAACTACTATGAAAATATATTAGGGAAAGCTTCCAGTAAGTAGACACAAGATATTACTCTCAATCAGAATAAGCAAACAGAGAGGAAAGACCCCAGTATGCATGCATTTTTAAACCTCTTGTTTTATGTGCCTGTCAGGAATCTTATTTAAGAGTGCTAGAATGTGATTCAACATTGGGGTTTCAGATGGTTCTATTGAGTTTCTCATTTGGAAGTCAATAATCACTTGGAATCTCAGTATCTGTTGTAAGATTTTATGATTTAAAATAGTAGGAATCATGAGGAAGGAGAAAGAGGGAAGAGCCTAGGTCGGAAAGGGAACAAGGAGGGAAAAGGGGCAACCTAATAGGGTATTGGAGGGAACAGGACTGAATCCCTGAGGGTCAGCAGAAAGAATGGAAACAGGCAGACTTGGGAGGTGGGAGTGGGAAGGTTTGTGTGTGTGGGTACCTCTAGAATGTACCAGATACCTGGGAGGTGAGACCTTTTTAGAACTCAAAGAGAGGGACCGTAGATGAAATGTCCTACAGTGTGGAGAGGGAGCTGTGGACTCTGCCTCCAATGGAAGGACAGGGCATCAAGTGGAGAGATGGGGTTCCCATCACACTGTCAAAAATTCTGACCCAGAATTGTTCCTGTCTAGGAGAACTGCAGGGAAACAAATGGAGAAGAACCCAAGAGAGAAGAGGTCCAGTGACTGGTCCAGATTTTTACAGCAGGTATTTACTCCCAACCAATGGAGAGAAGATGGGTGCCCCTGGGTATGATGTAGGGAAAGGCTGGAAGAAGCTGAGGAGGAGGACAACCCCACAGGAAGACCACCAGTCTCAACTAACTTGGACCCCCAAGATCTCTCAGAAACTCAGCCACCAAGTAGACAGCATACACTAGCTGATATGAGGCCCCCAATACATACAGCAGAGGCTGCCTGGTCTGGCATAAGGGAATGAAGATGCGCCTAACCCTAGAGAGATATGAGTTCTCAGGAAGAGGGGAGGTCTGGTGAGGTGGTGGGGAGGGTGGTGTGGACATCCTCCTGGAGACAGTCGAGGAGGTATGAGATGGGGAACAGTCTTGGACAGACCTGGAGGGGTGAACAGCTGGACTCTAAAGGAAGATTAAAGAATTATAATAACACTTAAAAATAGTAAAAAAAATATGTATTTTTAAATATGTAAACTGTAAGTACGTATTTTTTATTTATATAAATGACACTGCTTTATTTCAAAAGAACACGTTGTCATCAATCACCCTTTTCAACTTTGAATGAGCAGCCTTGTAAGGTTGAGTCTTGAAGTCTTCCTTTGTTAGTAATTTTCTGAAAATAGATCATTTGTACCTTTTTGAAAACCATATAGATTTGAATGCTGATTAAGGAAAGAAACATAGAAAGATGAAAGAAAGAAATTGCTTTCCAAAGAAAGAAAGAAAGAAAGAAAGAAAGAAAGAAAGAAAAAGAGAGAGAGAGAAGAAAGAAAGAAAGAAAGAAAAAGAGAGAGAGAAAGAAAGAAAGAAAGAAAGAAAGAAAGAAAGAAAGAAAGAAAGAAAGAAAGAAAGAAAGAAAGAAATCTCAGATATTCCCTGAAACTCAAATCCACAGGATATTAGCAAACAAAGCAGTGTCACAGAAAGATTACATTTTGTTTCTGGTTTTCCCACGGTGTGAGGCAGGAGATGACTGAGAGCAGATCACAGTATCCATTGGCTTTACTGTGCACCAAAGATACTTTCTGACACTATGCAAAGATAGCAGTGATGGGTAAATTCTATTTGGAAAACAAGATGCCATTTAAAAACCAGACTAATATCTGAGTTTGAAATTAAAATTACAATGGGTGTTTCTCAGGAGAGTGCAATGAAGTCAGGGAAAATGTCAAGGCTGTTGCAGTTACTGCATCAGATTTACAGTGTTTACATGCTGTTCCTTCAGAAATTAATTCCTCCATTCACTGCTTATCAGCTTGAAGCAGGATGCGGGCAAATACACAGAGGTTTTTTTTTTTTTTTTTTTTTTTGGTCCAAGTTTCAAGTTGGTCTGGTGAGTTGTGATTGGGAGATAATTTTTTTAGTAGCAGAGCTCTTACTAAAGATAAAGCCACAGGAAGCCTTCCTCCTCAGCATAGTACCACAGTAATGCCTGTGTAAGGGAGGAAAAAAGATCTATCTAGGCTACAGAAGAATATCACTATCACCCAGTGATAGCAGCACAGCAGCCACAGTAGTATCAGTGATAAAATCTGAGCCTCTAGAGTTGAGGGAATTTTTCTGTAGTAGGAGTGCCTGTGGAAGCATGTAATGGCTGGTATTGTGTTTATACAAAGGGCAGAAGAAGCATGTTTCAACTTTGTATCACCTAAACAAACCTACTTCCTAAAATGTCAGCTTTACTCCAGTTCTCTAATCCTGCATTTCTTGCTAGTTAACCATGGGTACCCTTGTACCTACTCCTCCCTCCAAGCCCTCTGCTTGCTACCATATTCCTGGTGTCATTCATTTTCACATGTGTGTACAATCTACTGAGATAGCCGTACACAGTAAGTGACTCTTACAGAGAGCAACAGAGAGTGAAAGTCATTGCATGAGATTTACAAGAGAATGTCAGATACCAGGTAAGAAAAATGAGAAATTTTAGTACAACACAGAAAGGAATCATATGCCTTCTCAAAGCAGAGAAATGGTTTTTTGTTTTTTTTTTTTAACCAAAGAACAAATAATTCTTCTGTGTTTCAATCTATCATTTTGTAATAGGTAAGGTATAATCTTGATTCATTTTTAACATATCTCTTTGGTTTTACTATTATCATTAAAAGAGTAGATTATAAAACAGATATATTGCTGACTGATATGATTTTTTTTTCTGGAAAGCAAAGGTTTGCTTCCCACATTATCAAGGCAGGCATGTTTATATACCTATATTACTAACACATAAACACATTATTTATGAGATACTAGACATGCACTTTACTCCTAGTTTGCTGAAACTGCTAGAAGCTGCCACTGCTGTTGGTATCCCTCATAGAATTATGAAGAAAACACATGATCCTGAAGAAAACAGGGTTTCCTTAACTGGATGATCTCTTCTGGCACAAGTGTTAGTGCGTACTATGTGAAAATTTCTTTAAAATCCCAGCATTTTAAATTTTTCATTTAGCCATCTAAACCCACAAAACAGCAAAAAATTATAGTAAAATAAAATCAAAATTTCAAGGTTTCCAGGAGTGATAATGAATAGATTTTTAACCAAAAATGGAATGAGGATGTTGACTCTCAAACTCACCAGCCACTCCAAATGTAGATCAGTTGATAAACTATTACCTACATAGTTGTCCAATGTGATTCGTGAGGGGACCCTTTCCTTCAAGTAACATAAAGATAAGAAAAGCAGTTGGTATGGATTCTAACCTCAAAAAATGCTACATGCTAATGTGCAAACCATTATATTGAATGTAGATTTATTCAATGGTGATTACATAATATATGAATATAGCCCTACCTCAGAAGACAAATTCAAATTGTTACTCTCCATTGTCCATCTTATGCTCTAAAACTAATATTCACTCTATGAAAAATCTTTCCAAATAAATACCATATTAAAGCCTTTGAAATGGGATAAGTACATAGGTACATATACAATAATCACTGACATTCTATATATAAATATATACACATAAGCATATATCCTTGTGGACAGAGGGGCATATAAAATCTCTTAATGTACTGTTTTCATTTTGCTTCTACAAAGGGCTATAGCAACAATCAAGGAACAGCTCCCACTGTCCACTCCAAGGACATTTCACATCCTCTCTTCTCAAAGACATTATTTTATTAAGTCCTGCTGGATTCTGACAAGAAAAATAGTATTTATAAATGTCCCGGTTTCATAAAATATTAAGTCAACCTAAATAAATGTTTGATTTTGTGATATATCCTAAAAACCAACATAAAGTAAAAACAAGCAACTATTACCACATGCCAATCACAGGCAAATCACAGGCAAAGTCCCACTCTGTTCCTAAGGCTGTAGAGTCAGTCTAGAGAGAAATGCATGTAAGGAAGTAGAACATACATGCTTGGAGATCCATCACTTTCAAATAATATGCTCCTTGCTAACACCTTTATATTTTAAGTGCTCCAGGAAAGAGCAACTGTAGTGAAAAATAATTATTGGACTGAAAGCTGGTAAGCATTGAACACACGCCCGGCAAGATACCTTCTTTTATTTTATTACCCTAAAAAGTTTGCTCAGGAAGATGAGTGCAGATTCCCACATGTCTCCATGGAGATTTTCCATCTTGCTCAGAGCACAGTGTCCTCTGCCACTCTAGAGTTTGGTTAAGTTTACAGCTGTCCAGCCATTCGCAAACGGGGCTTCTCATGTCCAGGTCAGTGCCTACAAACAACAGCCAAAATGTACCCTCATTTTGTCATGCCAAAACACCACTAATAAAACAGTATGAAAATATGTCATATGAATCTTAGAATAAAGTAATTTTTCTTCTCAAAATTAGGATGATGGAATCTTTCTCATCCATCCCGGTTGACCAGACTGACAGGTCTCTTTTCATTTATTGGAAGGTAGTGGATTATCTACTGTGCCATGTGTTTTTCTCATTAATTTGACCAAAATAACTAATAGAACAAATTAAAATAAGAAGATATTTGTTTAGTGTTACAGGTTTTGTGTGTGTATTATTTTTATTTGTTTGTTTGTTTGTTTGTTTTTGCAGGATCGGTGCATTATAGAACAAAAGGAAAGCCAGAACCAGCCTGTTAGTATTATGTTGCAAACAGAATCAGAGAAAGATATCACAGGGAGAGGCCAGGACAAGAGATAGCACATCTGGGGACTTCTAAATGTCTCTCCAACATGTCCACACATTTTAACTCATTCCTATGAGATCTTCTTATTACCCCATCAGTGGATTAATTTCCTGATTTATTTCACAGGCCTCATGATGATTGTCTCTGGAATAAGCCCAGAGATTTACCCAGAGATGTGGTTAATGATTTCCAAGGCATGACTTAGTCTAATCACGTCAAAAGTAAATGCTGAATGTCATCTCTACTTAAATGGGCGAAAGGAAAACATGCAATTACTAAAAAACTAAGATTCACCATTTCTTAAGCTATCACATAATTAATGACTGAATGCTTTTCTTCAATATTTAAATTTTTCTACATTCATTCTAGAAAATATATATCTTACCGTGGGAAGAGATTGCTTATCCAACAATTTGACTTTTGGAGTACATTCTAGAATCTGGAAGAATCTGTCACATAAAAAGAAAAGAAAAGAAAAGAAAAGAAAAGAAAAGAAAAGAAAAGAAAAGAAAAGAAAAGAAAAGAAAAGAAATGAAAATGTAAAGAGACATCTTGCTTTGTGCCTCAATTCCAGGCTTGCCTTGATTGCTCTTGGAACAGATGTTCTCTTTATTTGCGATGCAGCCACATTCAATCTACAACCCAGCAAAGTATTTCAGTTGTAAAGGATTTAAGAATAGAAATGGAAAATGACTCAGAATAAAACTGGGAAAGAAAGCAGAATATAAGAACCTCACTCTTTTTCATGGTGGTTTTATTTCTGGGGCAAGTTTTGGAAATCTCCAAATATTGTGGTTCTGAACATGCTGGCATGGCTTCTGATATGGTGTTATGCTGGACATATGTGCAGTTCTGCCCATCTGTAGAGCAGCTAAGTGTTTCATGGAATGGGTTTCTACAATCCGAGGTCAAAGGTGAGAAGTATTGTCTAGGCCAGAGTTCTTTGTGTTTCTGAGAACTCTTAGTATTGTATATGCTAGAAATTACAAAGAAGCTTTTGTTCATAAAAATGTGCATAAAACCTTTGTTCAACACTGATGACAGTAAATAGTTTCCAAGAAATAAAGAAGGTGAAAGGACTTTAATCAGCATCCAGGTTGTGTGTGATTTGCTGTGGCACATAGTGTCCTTTGGTTGTCAGTAGAGTCACCAGTCACTTTAAATTAGAACTAAACATGTTGCTCTACTCAGAGACTGAAGCTGAAATATCTCTTGTTGACATGAGGTTTTACAAATTGAATTCATAATTAGACTTAATCTTTTCAAAGATGGCAAAATTATTTCTCGCTAAATGTGCCTCATAATTCTTTTTTTTGCCAATTGGTGATATTAGCTTCAGAGAAAACCAAAAACCTTTATCATTTCTGACAAGGGGAAGACACAGATATATTTTTTAAGATGAACTTTTCAGGTCAGCTAAAACTAGCTTTAAAGGCTAACTACAGATTAAACAATAGACCTGTTTCTATTCTCCTGACATTCCTAGAATGAATTGTGAACGATATTTCTAAAATGTTCTCCATGTGAACAGAGAAGGTCAAAGTGTGATTAATGCTTGGAGCAACTGATGTGCATGAGACCTATAGCCAAATGGACCTACTCTAAACAGAAGTTAAGGAACACAACTTTGATGTGGGATATTTACAAAACAAAATCTCACATATAAATACATTTTACATATTGGAAAAGGGAAAAGTAGACAGTCATCTACATTTAACATTTATTCATACCTTACAGTTAGAGATGCATTAGCAATGGAAAGATATCTTACTGTATATCAAACACCTGACTACCTGGAACAGGCCTGGGTCAAATAGGCATTGTGACCAGCAGTGATTTCTTAGCACTATTGACTAGGTAATGTTGTTAAGTTAAACATTTCTATTTTGAAACCTTGAAGTACATTTGGAGTCTCCTTTGTGCCTGTCCGTAGTAGTACTAGTAGTCCAGACATTTTATGTCTACACAAACCACTATCATAATAGCACTACTACTGACTGAGGCTTTGTTATTCATTGTTCTAGTTGCCTGAATGCATTGGTGCCATGCATATAATCATGGAAAACTCCTAGAGCATCTGTGTGGCTTGGTACCATTTTCCAGATTACAAAACTACTCTTATCTACAGTTTAACCTTTGCAATAAAAGAGAACATGTGAGACATTCTTTTTGATATTTTATTATCTCTCTCTCTCTCTCTCTCTCTCTCTCTCTCTCTCTCTCTCTCTCTCTCTCTCTCTCTGTGTGTGTGTGTGTGTATTTGTGTGTGTGTGTGTCTGTGTGTGTGTGTGTGTGTGTGTGTGTAAAATGACCCTTTATGGCTAAAAATGATCATTGTTATATTTATTAAACAAAGCTCCACATGATTTTAATTTATTAATCTATGTATTTCCAACATTAAAAGCATAGTATTGGGACTGTTTACCTCAAGATCCAGCTATACCACTCTTAGCCATATACTCAAAAGATGTTCCAGCTTACCACAAGAACACATGCTCCACTATGTTCATAGCAGCCTTATCTGTAATAGCCAGAAACTGGAAACAACCCACTTGTCTCTCAACTGAAAAATGTATACAGAAAATATGGACCATTTATATAATGAGATACTATTCAGATATTAAAAACAAGAACATTGTGAATTTTGCATGCAAATGGATGGTACTAGAAAGTATCATCCTGAATGAGGTAACCTGGACACAAAAATGCATGCATGGTATTTAGTCACTGATAACTGGATATTCGTCAGAAAGTACAGAGTACCCTTTATAAACTCAAAAGACTCAAAGAAATTCAACAAGAGGGAAGGTCCAAGCAAGAATGCTTGAATTATACTTAGAAAGGGAAAGGAAATAGTCATAGGAGGTAGAGAGAGTGGAGGGCTGGGAGAGGGGAAGGGAAGAGGAATGGGGTTTAGAATCAGGTGTGAGGAGACGCAGGAAAGAGATACAGAAGGTCCAGGAGAATGAGTGTACATCTAAAGCTGCTGGCCATAGGGGAAAGGGAGAAATCTTTAGCAAGTCCCAGAGACCTGGGATGTGGATGCTCCCAGGAATCAATGCAAGTGACTCTAGCCAAGACACCTAACAGTGGGGTAATGGAACCTGAGGAGACTACCTTCTGCAGTTAGGCAGGACACCCAGTGGAGGGATAAGGACACCTAACTACCCACAGATTTTTCTACTCAAAATTTGTTCTGTCTAAAAAAAATACAGGGAAAAAGATGGAGCAGAACCTAAAGGAATGGCCAGCCAATAACCTGTCCAACTTGAAGACGCCCCCCCCCCATGGGTGAGCACCAATCCTTGACATTATTCATAAAACTCTGTTCTGCTTCCTGACAGGAGCCTACCACAACCTCCTCTGAGAGGCTCTGTCTAACTGCTTATTGAAAAGGTGCAGATTCCTTCAGTGAAACATTAGATGGTGGTTGAGGACTCTTATGGAAGAAGTGAGGGAATGATTAAAGGTCTGGTAGGGACCTGAAATGGGAACCCCACAGGAATACCAATGGAATAAAGTAACCTGGACCCCTGGGAACTTTCAGAGACTGACCCACCAAGCAAAGAACGTACATGGTTTGGAATGAGGTCCCACGGCACACATGTAGCAGACATACAGCTCTGTTGTCATGTGGGTAGCCAACAAGTGAAGTAGAGCATCTCCCTAAAGCTGTAACCTGACAGTGCTATCTGTTCAGTCTGGCTTCCTTGTCTGAACTCAGGAGTATAGGATGTGCCTGATCTGGCAGAGAATTTATACACCAGGGAAGGGGGGATACACTATGAGGGGAGAAGGTGAGTGGTGAAGTAGAAATTTCTGTTTTCTTTGACTCATTTGTGCCAAGTCATGTTTTTTTGGTACTGATGCTATGCAATGCTTCACTGGTCTTCACTTGTCTTTAATTCATAGACATAGAGAAAAATGCACTAAAGAACTTCTGGTATTCTGGCTGATTCTTGTTACTTCTTTACCTTATGGTTTCTGTTGGGTGGAACTGGTGATACTCATGCATTCATATTTAATATTTGATATTGGACTGGACTTATGCTACTGACTCATGTTTGATATTTGCTATTGAACTGGACTGCTGGTATCCTGGCAATGAAGAGAAAGTGGAATCACCCCTAAGAACTACTTCTAAATAAGCACAATTTTAATTTGTATTATTTTAAATTTACTTCCTGATTCAAATATACCAGTGAAACAAAAAGCAAAAAATATAAAAGACATTGGGCTAGTAAAATGGAAAACAAAACAAAAAACCAAGAAGCAAGCACAGTACCTTTCCATCCCAATTCCTTTCACAGTCTACAGGTATATTGGAAGTTCTTATAATGCAGTTAAAGAAACTCAGGTAAGGTAATTTTTCAGTGAAATTGAGCCAGTGACCCATGGACATTTCCTGGTTCAATCAAATGATATTTATTTTTTAACATTATTTGGGGAACTGTGGTAGACACTCAAGTATATTTTCATGACATTAAAGCCTTTTTCCTCTATTGATTTATAACATCTTAATCATTTTTATCTTTCTCATTTCAGTTAGTTTTCATACAAGGTATTTTGATGATATCCATTTCATTTCTCCAACTTATCCCACATTCACCATCTTTCCTGTACCCACCTGAAACTGTGTCTTCTCTTTTTGCTGTTTTTTTAAAGTCCATAAAATTCTAATTTGTGCTGATGATGTATTATTGGCTGTATGGCCTTTTGTTGAGCCAAGACAAGGTTACCAGGGGCGACACTCATAAATAAAAATGACTATGCCTTTTCAATCAGCTAGCAAGTGCCAATACCCATCAGCTAAATACAGGACTTCATATCTCTCTTCCCTCTCCAGTCTGCAAATTTTTGTCTGGCTTGTGTTTGTGCAGTTCTGCTGCATGTTTTCAAGTTTGCTGTGAATTCTGATGTTCAACAACCTAACTGTGTTTAAGAAACACTATTGGCTTGTAAATGTCCAGTACTTAAGGCTCTTAAATCTCCACCCCTTATTACATAATTTTTGAGCAAATATTGGGATGAAGAGCAATTATTATTGAGACTAGGGTGTATGATAAGTATGCTCTTTTGGGGCTGCTAAGAATCTAATGTCTGATATTCTTGCACCTTAATCCATTGTAAGCATCTGTGTTAATACTGCAAATAAAAGCTTCTCTGGTGAGAGTTGATGGATTCATTAGTCTATGGGTAAGCCATTCATTTCAATACGAAGTTTATTTAGCAAAATAGTAGTCTGAATATTAGGTATATTTAAGCATTACTTAAGATGGCAGTTTCTGTTCCTAAGCTTTTCCTCTGTATTTTATTCTGCAAGCATGAGGGTTAGTGTCCTTGAAATGCATGATCATATAAGTAGATAAATTGAACGCAGCAGGCATTTGCATACCTACTGCCTATGACTGTTACTATGACACATTGCTTAATTAGAGTAGTGAGACTTCAGCAATAAAAGCCCATCTTTACAACTACATCTGTGAATCAAATTCATTCAGGTTCAGTCCAAATATTTTTATATAGTAAGACATCTTTGAACCTAAATTGTGTTCATGTATTTTCAAAAATAATGTTCAGTTTTAGATACATACACATATGTAGGTGTGACATTTTTCCTTCCTCTTATGTTCTTAGAAATGACTAATTTGCTATTCCCTACCACTTTAACTCTCTTCTTTTATGTTTCTATTCCCATTTCTAATTCTGTAAGACAGAAATTACCATTAATATTCTTTGAGGAAAATCTATCTATGTTAATTAACCACAATAGCTAAAAGGTTACTTTAGAAGATTGAGATTATCTGAATTGTTATAACTGTAATAATTTAGTTCCATCCTGTATACTTTCCCCTATCTGATAAAAATGTAGCTAATATGATCCAATAAGTGTAAATATCCAGCAATGACTGATCTTGTCCTTCAAAAATCTTCAAAAATTTCTTTCCTAAAATTAAGACATGTTGTTTTTTGGGTGGGGAGCATGTGGGGGACTTTTGGGATAGCATTGGAAATGTAAATGAAATAAGTACCAAAAAAATTTTTTTTAAATAATAAAAAATAAAAAATAAATGTTTAAACTTTTTGGAGCTTTTACATGTCATAGCTGATTGATATCCATCAAGTCTAGACTTTTTCTGAAGAATAACAGGAGGATTAAGTGGAGTGGGAGAAGGGACAGGGGCAGGTGGAACTCCAACATGTAGACAAAAGAAGGGAAACTGCTGTGAGTATATGAAACAAAATTAAAAAGTAAATACCCAATTCTGCCTAAGGCCTTTTGGCCAGTCATAGAAGCTGCCCAGGCTCCCAAAGCCTGACAACCTCTGGGTCTAGTTCAAATGCAGTCATGAGGGTCACTGTGCCGAGGTCTGTCCACACCCTCACAATCCATTGAAGCATTGAAACACTGAAGCATTGTATGTTCACAGTGCTGCCTGGAGGCTCCCAGCCTGGAAGGTGTAGTGACTAGTCACAGAGTAGGACTCTGGTGATAGCTTTAAAATCTGAGGATCTTGGGGGACTTTCTAGCTCTCTAACTACTGAAATGATAACTTCTAAGAAGGCCTAACACCTTTCTTACTCTTTCTGGGAGTAAAAGACTGCTGGCTTTGGTGATTAACACCTGTCCCCTAACAGCAGAAGATTAAGCAATGTGGCCTTTGATCTATCTCAGCAGGAACTTCTGGGCTCTAATTTTCAGCCTGCTAGTCAGAAGTCAAAGGAAGAAAAGGGACACTTAGAAAATGATTATAGCATTTACTACTAAGATGTAAAAAGTTTCCTATGAAAGCTATTTAAGGGGAAAATCAGAAAGATCCTAATAAGAGAAAGGAAAAAATTCTTCTAAGTGGAGAAAGGCAAAAACCTTCTCATCTCTTACTTATCTCGCCTATCTATTACATATCAGTACTTATACATGATCACATGTTACAAAGTTCATCACAAGTTCACACAAAAAAATCAAATTATAAATTGAATTTGAAGTTTGCAACAGAGAATGTTTACATGCATATCCATTAAGAGTAATTATCTGGCTAAACACCCATTACCTTTCTCAGCTTCACAGGTTCACTGAAGGTTTAAAACCATAAGTAAGCTATTAGTGAAGTTTTGTATAGATAAACCCAGTCAATATTTTGTCTACTGTCCTAGCACCTATAATAAATCATTAGTTCCCTTTGTTTAATCGTTTTACAGCCTCTTTGAATATGCTCTGAGTAGGAGAAAGTCTGATTACCAACTAAGAACAATTAACTGGTGACACTTGGGAGACTGGCAGAGTTCTCATTGCAGTTCTGACTATCAGAAAAGGACATAATAGTCCCACTATAAAATAGCTTAATAATCACAGATATAATTATAGGATCATCATTAAGACTTAAGTCATCTATTTGTCTAGAGAGCATCACTACAAGACAATACATCTTTGTGGATCTGCAGAGATCCGCTCCGATCTACTATTTAGTGATTGTTATATATGTTTAATAATAGCAGGTAAAGCATATCAATAGCAGGAATATTTTCTAAAATTAATCCCTTACAGCCTTGCTTAATAAGTAGGCAATTTCAGGATGATCACCTGCTAGTTATTAGCTTGTTCCACTATGACTCCTAACACAATGCTGTCAAGAGGGCCACTGGGCCACTGACTCACCTCATGTCCTCGATGGCATGGGAACAGAAAGCTCAAATTACCCCCAAGCCAAACTCCTAAATCTGGCCATGGATGCTTGGGGGTTAGGGAGTAGATGTGACAGGCTCTCTTGGTCAAATCACTGTCATATCCCACAGGGAGCTTAGCATAGTCATCACAGTATCATAGTAACCCATCTCCTTCCTCTGGACACTGGAGCCACATTTCAGTACCACTGAGTTTTAGGAAAACTGCTCTTTTTCTTGTCCATCTGTTGCTGGAGTAGGGAAAAAAACCTTATTAGCTTCACCATACTACACCACATAGCTGTTATAAATTAGGGGCCTCAATTGACTTGACCCCAGACACATCAACGACCCTCCTCCTCCTCCTCCTCCTCCTCCATAGGACACACTTTGACACTCCTTTTTTCTTTACTAGCTTCCCACGTGGATCCCAGAGTATGGGATATTTATAGACTTACTAGTCCCAGCTTTCTGGCATTTCTATAAGTTTTGTTGTAAAAGTGGAAACCTAGATGTAAATTTGGTTCAAATACCCCCTGCCTCAAAGTAGAACTGTAACACGACCATAGGGATGCCTTTCCCATCAGAGCTGTAACTATTATAAAACCTTTTACCTCAGCGTTGTAACACAGAGGAGGCAGAAAGATTCCGAGAGCCATAGCCAACGGATGAGTACAAGAAAAAAAGTGTTTTTGGGCAGAATAGACTCATTACACAAATTCATAGAATTTGCAAAAATAAGCATAAAATCTATGCATATTTAGGCCAGACAAAAGTCTACCATGAAGAGGGGAAGTGAGCATGAAGTTTCATCTCTAACTAAGGAGTTATTAGCAGTTCTTAGCTATTTGAAGAGCAATCAGTTTTAATTAAGGATAATACTCTTGGTGAACATATCACCCTAATCTGGGGATTGAAAGGCCAAGAATATATGGAAAGGGAAAACTGTATTTGGAAAAAAAAAAAAAACATAAGAAGAAACACAGTTGGTTGAGTAGAGAAAGGGACATAATGGTAAATGCTATTAAAATTTATCAACTAAAAGAGCTAATAAAATATACAGGAGAAAGGGGAGACATCAAAAGAGCTTTCCTCCCTCCCTCCATCTTTCCCTCCCTTTCTTCCTTCCTTCTTTCCTTCCTTCCTTCTTTCTTTCCTGCCTTCTTTCTTCCTTTCTTGTTATTGGTTACTTTATTTATTTAAATTTTAAATGTTGTCTCCCTTACAGATTTCACTTCCCCAAGCCAACCCCCCCCCCCCGCCACAATCAAATCCCTCCTCCCCTTTGCCTCTATGAGTGTGCTTCTCTTCCTACCCACCTCACCCCTCTACTATTCCCCTACACTTGGACATAAAGACACCACAGGACCAAGGGCCTCCACTCCCATTGATGGATGCCAGATAAGGCAGTCCTCTGCTACATATATATAGTTGCAGCCATGGATTCCTTCATGTATACTCTTTGGTTGGTGATTTATTCCCTGAGAGCTCTTAGTTGATATTGTACTTCTCTCTATGGGGTTACAAACACCTTCAGTTCCTTCAGTCCTTCCCCTAACTCATCCACTGGGGTCCCAGTGCTCAGGCCTATAGTTGGATGCAAGCATCTGCATCTGTATTAATCAGCCTCTGAGAGCCTCTCAAGCAAGAGTCATACTAGGCTCCTGTCATCAAGTGCTTTTTGGCATCATCAGTAATATCTGGGTTTGGTGTCTGCAGATGGGATGAATCCCTAGGTGGTGTAGTCTCTGGATGCCTTTTCCTTCAGTCTCTGCTCTACTCTTTGTACCTGAATTTCCTTTAGACCTGAGCAATTCTGTGTTAATATTTTTGAGATTGGTGGGTGGGCCCATTCCTCAACTGGATCCATGCCTAACCTTTAGATATGATCTTTCTACAGGTTCTCTTTCCCCTTTGTTGGGTATTTCAGCTAATAGCATCCCCATTGGGTCCTGGGATCCTCTTCCTTTTCTGGTATCTTGGAATTTCTAGTCTCTACCCTAGGTACCCATCCTCCATTGCTATATAACTCTGTTCAATTTCCTGACCCTCTGTACTTCTTTTCTGTCTTTTCTCATATGTGATCCGACACCCCTTTTTCCCCTTTCCCTCCTTTTTCTCTCCCAGCTCCTCTCTCCCTCTACCTTCTGTAATTACTTTGTTCCTCCTTCTAAATAGAATTGAAATATCCAACTCCTTGGACTTCCTTCTTCTCAAGCTTCAAATGTTCTGTGAGTTGTATTGTGAATTAGAAAAGAGGCTTCTGAATAATGGAAGGAAGATCCTTACCATAGAGGTCCATATGACCCTCCAGTGTCATTCTTACAACTTTTAGAACTAAGAACTATATGCTATTAATTTGTAAGAAATGCAAAGTCTGTGATAAAATTATTGTTTAAATTGACTGATTCCAAAAAAGATTTGTGTTGGCTTTCAACAAATATCCTGACAACTTATCTGAATTTCTTTCATATTTCCTGGGTTTTTTTCTTTTTCATAAAGAACTTTAGGACTTCTTCCAAATGTTTCATATTTTAATATTAGGTTTCGTGTTGTTTGTTAGTGGTGTCCCACAGACTCTTTCATATATTATAGACTATTACAATTGAGCTTACTTATTCTTCAGAACATGGGGCTAAATTAGCCTCTATTGTTGAGACACAATATAGGAGTCAATTGTTATTGGTAGTTTGTGCTAGTACTATATTAGAAACATCATTCCTACTGAATAAAATTCATAATTCACATTATAGAAGGAGAAAAGTTATCAATATTCCTGTCTACTTATGAACCACTCAAGCTACAACAATGGCCAGCCTGGCAAAATATGTCCACTGTTGCAACTTTGTCGTGGATATATTGGGAATAACAGTGACTTTCCCATTGGGTTTCGACCCTTACCACAAGAAAGAACCTGTTCTTGATTTTGTTAACTATTACAAAAGCCCAGAACTGGGTAGGTCAAATATGTGAGGGGAGGTGGTGGCAGTACTGATCTACTTAGAGCACATCATAATAAACTGCTTCTTAAGTTCTTATCTTCATATTTATAGATTAGTATTTTTTAGCCTTCATTAGAGAATGATTACTTCACTTAGCACAGAGACCCACAACTGTTCCACATGCAGAATACAAGGTGCTTTGTAGAGATAAATTCTAAACAGGGCATCTTTTATTCCACTCATCCCCTTTATGTCTTAGCTTAGAAGCAAGAGAGAAAGTATAAGAACTAGAGTAAGCTATACATATAAAGATAGTATTTGCAGGGCAAGACAGCACAGTAGGCCAATTAAACACACAGAAACTGGGATTTCACAATAGTACTTATACCTTATCAATCAAGCTGAATCCCCACTTGGAGACCAGAGCTGCTGATGAACTGTGACCCTTTATTGAAGCACTATTGGCTATTAAGAGGCAGTGGGAGTCAGAAAATCAGTTTTACTCGTGGATGTGGTCCTTGCTAGTTTTGTTGAGATAGTCACATTCCCATGTACATACACTTGGCACTAAATGGACTTAGGGCCTGTTAAAAGCAGTGCTATGTAAGTGAGTGTGAAAGGGAAAATGGGGCTTGGGGGGATGTGAAATAATTACCTTGGAGGAAAGGGGGTATAAATTTGACCCAAAATTTCTATATGAATACATGAATATTAAATGACATATTTGAAAATCCTATGTATAACTATCATACAAACACATCTAAATATTTACCACAGGCCACCTTCTCTGCTTTTCCTTCACTTCTGCAAAGTAAGCACATATATACTTTCTTTTCTTTCTCAAAATATCATCATAGGCTTGAAATCATAATTACTTCATCCTTTCTTTATTCATAAGATCAGGTGTCTAACAAATATTTTCAAATTGTAACAACATATAGTTGTTTCATAAGTATATCAGTCATATACATCAATTCACAATAACAAAGATGTTAACTGTATTCCTTTTACTGTTTTATTTTGCATTTTGGTAACACATAAGATAATGAATAATCTCAGCAATTAAGTGATTTATAAGAATATTGTTTGTATATTTCAAATATGGAACTTAGTGTTTTTCTTAATACATCCCATTTTTAAAAATACCAGATACAGAATAATGAATTGCAAAACATGAATCTATTCTTTTCTAATTTTTGAAACTAACACATTCCAGCAATTACAGCAATATTTTTGTACAATCTTTTGAGCTATAACATATGGAATGGGCAGCCTATGCTTATTTTAATTATATCTTCTTAATACCAGGTAGTGTTTCTTGTCCTGTATCATGACTAGAGACAATATCTCTTTAATTATATATTTTGATAATTACATCTGCACTGTTGAGGACATTTCTTCTCACTGCAATACATTTTTTCATCAGATCAGTATTGTGATATGCGACCTGAGGATTAGATACTTTAGTTCAAAGATGTTAAACAATCCTGACTCTAGTGACAGCTATCTAGGCTGTCCACAGCAAGTTCAAGATCACTCCCCTCCCTACCACTCTCCCTTCTTTATGCTTTCTCTTCTTTAATTGATATTTTCAGAGTCTAGCATCTCCCAAATGTTTAAATGCTGACTTAATATTGGAGCTTCTAAATTTCTTTCTCAGAACTAGGGAACCTATTTTTCAAGGAGAAAAGATTAAAGTTTTGGCATTTTCTTATAAGGAACCAGAGGTGTCCATGCCAATCTTCCAGGAGGACACCTACTCACAACTTACATTTCATTGAAAGAAATAGTGTGTACATAATAGTTAAATGGTAAATAGAAAAACCACAATTGGTAGTTCTTGTTTTTTTTTTTTTTAGATCTCCTGAGGGAAAGGTTTCTTTGGGTCTATTAAGCATAAATTTAGAAAGTGTATTTTTCTTCCTTTTGTTTTATTTTTGGAGGTGGGGCAGTGTCTTAGTTACACATATTTACATCAAAATTTGTGATATGTCTCACATGTATTCAACGTGTTTTGACCAAAGTCAACTTTCTCTTGATATTTATTGTCATAATTCTACATTCGGGTAGAAGGCTTAGCTGGTGGGAGAAAAGTCAAAATTGTCCTTCGGTGAAACAAAGTGCCATGACAATGAGAAAGACCTTCAGCCTAGAGTTCTTACTGTTTGTTAAATATGAAAATTATAATTTCCATGATGTGTATTTTCTTATCTCTTGATCCTAAACTAATATGCAAGGGCATTTTAGAGAATTCTCCTCAGCACGTGTCTGTATATGCAGCCTATTGGAGTGATTAAGATTATTTTCTTCAACCTGTGTTAGACCAGGAAAGTTTTAGGACTTTCACGGGTGAACATTAAAGATTGTAAAATTAATCTATTAATTCAAACAAGAATACCTTTATATTGTAGCTACACCGAGTCCTAAGGAAGTTTCTATGTGAAAAAAAGAACAATTGTGACTTAGACATAGTTAGGATGAAATGAAATAAACCAGCACTTGTCATCTCTCCCATTGGAAGCCCAGTATGCTTCCTTCACTATTTCTACTCGTACTGACCAAAAGATAGAGTCCTTAAATAAAAACAAAATATTTAACACGGTCACTACAATTAACTAGGAGAGTTCTACAGAAGCTTCAATTACTTCAATTTGAATCATAGAAGGAAAATCAGTAAAATAATGTTGAAGGCAATGCAGAGTGAAGAGTCTACTCTAGTAATCCCAGCACCCTCCCTGGAGCAGAAGCACCAGAATACAACACTCATATACTCCCATTATTTCCCAGAAGAAATCAAAACTCTACTGCTGACTCAACTGTTTTGGGCATGTTATGTATCAATTTTGTATCGATGTAAAATAACCTTATGAAAATTATCATAGATTGACTTTAATACATTTTGAAATAAAATGAATAAGGAATCAAATGGAGGAAGAAAGAAAAGGGGAGGCTAGGAAGTAATAAAGTGGAGAAAAGGGGGAGGAGAGAGAGAAAAATACAGAGGAAGGGAACGGGAGAAGCAGGAAGATGATAGGGAACCAGTGACTGTAAAACAAGCTCTGATAGATATTTTTCCTGTACTTATTTTAAAGAACATGTTAATAGCTGATTAAATTTTTCAAATATAATAATAAGAGAATTGATAAATTCAAGTCAACATAGGAGCATGCCCTTTTGTCAAGTCTTAAAATTTAACTGACATTTGAACGTCATATAGACAAATTTTTAAGAATTTTAACAGTCTGTGTACATTTTCATGATCACTGTAACCCTGACTTCCTAATTTCTTAGGAAATATGAACAAATTTGAAATATGTAGGAAGAATTTCTTGGAGAATTTATAAAATTAACCTACAGGAGCTGTTTTGTATGTGTGCAGTTATGCTATTACCTTGTTATATATATATAAGTCTTGATTTTCATAACTTTAGCATTCTAATGGTTTCTTCACTTGGGACCCATGAAAATATATGAATTTTCTTCCTCATTAACTGCTAGGCTTCCCTGATTCTTTTTGTTCTCTAAATTATTAATAAGACCAGGCTCTGCTCACAGTTGTTGCCATCAACCTCACACATTTATGAAGTAAATATCTGCTCCTACTGCTGCTAGATGTTCTGTGAAGTGAGTCAAAGGGACCTGACCCTGGAAGCTACGAAAAGTCCTTCATGCAGAAAGAACTGTGAGTGACATGAGAGAAATGAAAGAAGAGACAAAAACAAGTGTAAATAGTCATTACTCGTGAAAGCAAGGAATTGATGTGTTGCTAAGCAAAGCTATGTCCTCAGTAGTACAACATAAAGTTTGAATGAGAAGCATTGGCCTAAATACAATTTTAAAGATGTTTGTATGGAAATACTTGACAAATACAAGACACTTGGTATTATTGATGACAATTCAGAGATTGTAAATAGCATTATTGTCGGTATAAGATGGCATCTGGAGTTAAGCTAAATTGATGACCTGCAAGTCAGTGTCTATGTGGTAGGTTGTTTTATTAATATTATTATTATTGCTATTATTATTATGATTTTTACCAAAGGCATATGTGTGTTCAATATGTGTTTATGTTCATGTGTAAGATGATTATACATATATATATATATATATATATATATATATATATATATATATATATATGTATATATATATATTCAGACTGGTTTTGTGTAATTCTTGGGGTTTTTGTATCACATGAGCTTTCTATACATCATTTGGACCCAGGAATGAGCTATGAAACTTTATTTAATTTAAGGTTAATTTTAATATATATATATATATAAACTATTGAATTTTGACAGAAATTCTAAATTTCCTAGAGATGAATATAACAAAACACCTCATTAAAGACAGTATTAGATGAAACTAAAGTCATGAAAATATCATGACTCACTTTAGGATAATTTATCATCATAGCGATAGTTCCATTATGGCCTGAAGTTGTCAGAAAGAATCTGTTCTTCTCTGACCCTTATACTCAGAAGAAAGTTTTGCAAATTTCTGGTATGTGCTAGCCAGACTGAACTGAAGATTCGTTCATTGTATTCTCATCCACGGAGAATACTCATGAAGATATCTAATCCATTTGTTTCCATTAGTCTTTCTTTTATTCAAAATACTCCGATTACTGTTGCTTTAACATGGATGGTTTCTATGTTTCACAGGTTAAATGGATCTAAACAAATACATATGCTTTCTCTCTGTAATCCACAATTGATACTTACAAACATAGAAGTTCTTTCTGATGGACACACTAAAAGTTCCATAAATTAGATATGTCTTAATAAGAATATTAGTAACAAAAATAGCCTATTGTTTTATTATAAACATTACCTCTAAATATAATGAGCTGTGCACCATTTTTTCTTTCACTTTCAGCTAGATGAATAGCAAACATTTGTATGTGGCTTCCAATCCCCCACAGTCTCTTTTTGTAAACAGACTTCATTTAGGCTAGATTAATCTCATTATGCCTTGCTTACCACTTTCTAAAATTAGGTTAGAGCTTTAGGTTAATGCAAACCTCTCAGAATGTTTTGTAACAGCTTTGCTCTATGATTTAATAGAACTTTCTCTTGGTTAATAAGTAGAAAATTTCTACGTATCACACCACAGGTTTATAATAGTCACACAATTAATAGTTCAATAGATATTTGATTAATTCCTATCTTATCAATTTTTTGTACTAAATACTAATAAAAACAAAAAACCCACAATATTCTTATTTTTATTGGATATTTTATGTATTTACATCTCAAATGTTATCTTCTTTCCCAGTTTCCCTTCTGGATCCCCCCTCTCCTTGCTTCTATGAGGATGCATGCCTCTTACTGACCAACTCCCAACTCACCACCCTGGCCACTGTCCTACACTGGGAAATCGAGCATTCACAGGAATGAAACCAAAAACCAAAAAACTCCCAATTTCAAATGAGTGCTGTATATATTCCCAAACTCTGATACATTCATGGTATCTTTCCAAAAATATCGCCTTACCTATTATAAAAGCCTGATGTTTCTATATATTTTAGTCTTCCTTAGACATAATTTGGATTTTCATTAGCTAGATCTTGCACTTCAAGTATGTACTTCATTCTCATCAATAGAAGAAAATATCTGAGGAAAGACATGCCTCATCCAGAATTCACATATTAAGGTGGCAAATAAAGCTCAAACGTAAGGATAACAAAGTACACTGAAAAGAAAATTCTAGCCCTGATACACATTTTTTCTTGTCACCTTTTTCTTGTGTGTATTTTAACAATGCAACAATTATATGTTAATTTGAAAGAAGCAACAAGGGTGTATGTTTATCCCCCACTTATTCCCAGGTATAGTTTTAATGTTTACACACCATTGCTTCCTCTTTGTTAGAGGCAGTTAAAATGATCAGAAGAGATAAGAGCCTTACTTATGTTTTGTTTCTAAATTTAAAATAATAACACTTCATGCATGCTAGACCACCTAACACCTGTTCATGATGTGAAATTTACTAGTGTATACAAAAAATTTAAAAAATTAATCAATGGCAGAAATATAAGAGTTTAAGTAAATCTTTGAGAACACTTGCACTCATCACTTTGTGCTTCCAAATCAAAAAATTTGTAGTGGAGCATGGTGGCGCACACCTTTAATCCCAGCCCTCGGAAGGCAGATGCAGGCGGATTTCTGATATCGAGGCCAGCCTGGTCTACAAAGTGAGTTCCAGGACAGCCAGGGCTACACAGAGAAACCCTGTCTCGAAAAACAAAAACAACAACAAAAAAATTGTATAACTCAGTAATTTTAAATAATTTATAGAAATATTCAAAATATTAACATGCTATCTTAATATTAGTCTACCTTAGCCATTGTAGTTGGAGCTGTCATTTGAATATGAAATTTCCTTCCCTGGTTTCTGTATTTGAACATTTAGTTCTAGAAGGGGTTGTGCTGAGGTATTTGCTGGGGCAATTAACAAGAGCTTAGAAGAAACCTCCTGCCTGCATGGGAGTGGTAAAAGGTGCTCTCAGGGCAAGATCCTAGGACCTGAAGGCAGCAGGAAGCAGATTATTTGAGCACTCTCTCAAAAGAATTTCTCATGAAAGATACAATATAGGAAAGTCTTTCTTTCGGTCAACTGAAAAATCTATACAACTATAGTCCAAAGGGGACAAGTTTCACTCTGAGCTTGCAAAATAACCTGATATCATTGTCCATATGGCTTTCCAAAACAAACAAACAAACAAACAAACAAAACAAAAACAAAACAAAACAAAAAACAAAAAAAAAACAACAACAAAAAAAAACCCCAACCAACCAAAAACAAATGGGGACATCAAGGAGACTTGCACCAGATTTCCAGAGAACTATTGTGACCCTTATCTTATAAGTGTAAAACAAAAGATTATGATCTTAGTATGATATGTCACCATAAGTAACTGGATACTCACACTTGGTTCTCAGCTAGGGATAGGTCTTGAGGTAGAGCCTCCCTGCACTATGTGGAGAACTGGGGATAAGTTCTGAAGCCTCTCAGCTGAATACAATTTCCTGTGTTTCTGCTTGCTGACTAGAGGTGCAATGTGACAAGGTACTTCATACTCAGTTTGACATGAATTACCTGTTATCATGGGCTGTATCTCTTGAATACGAACTAAACTCACTTTCTTTAAATAATTTCACATTTATAGTTAGGTCATTGTGACTGTTGGAAGGATAATTAATCTAGGAAGCAAAATACAATTTTGAGATAAACTTTTAAATATTTCTCAAACTACAGTTAGTATGTTTGATACATTAAAGAAAATATACGCATATTCTTTTCTGAACATAATGTTAATCGTAGACTTCAAAACTTTATTATTCCACCCTTTCTGAAAAAACCTATGACTTGTCAAAGAAGAGTATATTGTGCATACAAATAGAAATGATTTCCTTAGTTAAATTATTTAGGAATACTATGGTAACATGGCCCATTGCATCATCACTACTTGAGGGTTACAAGAGTCTGTCTCAGGATTGTTTAATTTTATCTCCTGACATCATGTTCTACTTTCAGAAACGTATTCCAGTGTAGCACATAACCTTGTAACTAAAAATATCAAAAACATAAATGATCGACTAAAGAAAGCACAGTTCTCAGATTAAATGACTTTGAAAGTATTCAAGAGCAATGGGTAGAAATGTTTAATTCAGGAAATTAAACCACAGTATTCCCTGTCTTTAACTGTCTCTTAAATATGATCATATTCATTTCCTCGAGCTGAAGTCATGTTTTTTACAACTGTGTGTAGCAAGCATGTCCCATGAAGTGAAGTTGAGCCTTACAACTATGTCATCCATGTACTGTACGGTAACCATGTATTTCTATGGCAACCATGTATTGGGCTTCTTACTGTGGAGATCTCGTTGGAAAATTGATGCACAGTGAACAAAAATCATGGACAGAATGAGAGCAGATTATGATGTTTCAGAGAGGCTAAGGAACAATTAGAAGAGTAGTTCATAAATTTAAGTGTAGAGCCGGGCAGTGGTGGTGCACACCTTTAATCCCAGCACTTGGGAAGCAGAGGCAGGTGGATTTCTGAGTTCGAAGCCAGTCTAGTCTACAAAGTGGTTCCAGGACAGCCAGGGCTACACAGAGAAACAGTGTCTTGAAAGAACCAAAACAAAAAATATTTAACAATAGAAAGATAACACTGCAAAGTGATCTAAATACTGAGCAAAATAGTCAATGACAGCAGATTCAAACATGAAGCTTAATGGAAATGTGAATACATGAATATGGAAAATCAGTCAGAAAAGAAATATACATTTTCTTTATTGTTACGTGGAATTTTGTATACTGAAGGAGACAGTTCTATTTCATTTTTAAATTTTCCCTTATTCATCAGGTTTTTGTTTAATGTAGTACCAGCATACATTTTCAGATGAACAGAAAACTAAAATGTGTTTTTGAAATTATTTGTCTTTACCACTCCTGAGTTATTTATACACCCTTGACAGTATACAGAATCAAACAAAAATGAAAGGAAGGATCTAGGCATTGTGGTGATAACTTTAATCCCAGCACTCAGGAGGCAGAGACAGGTGGATCTTTGTGAGTTCAAGGTAAGTCTGGTCTACAAAGTGATTTATAGGATACCCAAGAGTCTATACAGAGAAACCCTGTCTCTAAGAACCACATAGAGATAGACGATAGATAGATAGATAGATAGATAGATAGATAGATAGATAGATAGATAGATAGATAGATAGATAGGTGATGCATAAAATATAAATAAGTGAGAAAGAGTGAGAGAGAAAAAGGAAGGAGTGGTGGCCATTGGTGGGTAACCCATGCATCAGTGATTAACTCCACACCCATGTGCATATTGATAGGACCAAATAGATTCAGGAACTTGTTAAAAATTATTAATTAACAAGTTTATGAATTTGGAAGGAAAAGGTCTTCATGGACACAAGGAGTGTTGTAAGGAGGGAGGAAATAATCATGATATATCATGTACATTTGAAATTGTCAAAACATTTTAGAAGGATGATTCAGACTATAGGAAATAGGCAATTGCTGTTGTTTATTTTGAAGTCAAGCTACTCTAAAGTTAACTATGTAAATTCACAGCTGTAGGAAAGCATGCCAATAAATAAAGCATTTCAATTTGTAAAATAGGAACTGAGCAGATGAGCATGATAGTTTGAAAAAAGTACAGAAGAAAAAAAAAAAGACAAAAATGTCAGAAAACTCAGCACAGAGAAACTCTTTGAAAGTCTATAAAATGCTCAGCTCAGCTTTCTAAGAAACACGCCAACTGGGGAAATGACATAAATTGGATATGACTCTATGGTATGAATCTATTAACTTGTAGATATATATCAGATTCATATCACAAGATAAATATAATATGAAATCTCTGTACACCTAGCTCTTAAGGTATAAATATGTCTCTGTTATTCAGGGTGTGGACATTCATTATTATCTTTGCCAAATCTAGCAAAAGTCGAATTAAACACCTAATTGAATAGACTGTAAAATCTTATATTCAATTAATCACAGATAACATTCTGTAGTTTTTATTTTGTTACTTTTTCAAAGTGTGGGATTATATGTTCACTTTAACCCAGGATCCAAAGAAATTAGAAGACCACATCAAATTCTCTAGAGCTGGATTACAGGCAGTTGTGAGAAATCCAGTGTTGATCCTTTGAAAGGAACTTTAGTTCTCTGCAAGAATAGGAAGTGTTCTATTTCCTGGGCCTTCTCTCCCACTCTTCAGATTTTCTCATGTAGATTGTTCTATACTGCAGGTTTTAAAAATTAATTTTATCTAAACTAAAGACTCTAAGTTAATGAAACTTGTTTTATTTAAGGTGTATGTGCATTGCCTTCTAAATAAATTAATTTTCCAAATCACTTTTCTTCCCAAGATTATTAGATGACTATATATAAAAAGAACAACTATGTGCTACATTTTTCTCTAATTCTAAATTATTTTTAAAAATCATCATTGAAATAAATGATAAATATAGAAAGAATTAATTTTTCCTCCAACATATAGACAATAATATAGCTGGAAGAGGGTCTAAATTTAAAGAGATTAAATTTAGTGTCATGATCCTGAATTTAGTAATTCTAAAAGTATATTAAATATTTATAATGAATGGTTTGGATCCTAGCACAATAAAAAGACACACAAATAGTAGATGCTATTATTAACATTTTAATCTCCTCATCATAATCTTCTCTTTATGGGAGGGTGAATTATCTGATTATCTGAGTCTAGAATGATGATAGATCAGCAACAAATCAAAACAAAATATTATCTACACTCAGGAAGATATTATATCACAGAAAATTGCCACAAACCCACTTCCAATTAAAACTATTTACACAGGTATCTGTCAACATTATCATAAAATGAGAAAATTTCCCTTGTGGATCCAGTACAAATACATAGCTTTAATCATTACTTTTGCTTTCTTATTCTAGGTTTTTTTCCTCATTCATATTATTTTCATCTGTTACTTTGAACTCTTAAAAAAGAAAAGGAGATTAAATAGCATTAAGATCTTCAAAATTATTGAAAAAGTTCAATAGACTATTTTTAAAATAGAGTTGGGAACTAAAATTATGCCAAGCTTATGTAGGAAAAGTTGTTCTTCAATATAGGGCTGTATGAAGCCATTGCAGCATTTGAGAATGTTTCCTGAGGACTATGAGACACTAACATCATCTTCATTCTCTCTTATTTCTTGCCCATGAGGCAACATTTTTTTCTTTTTATGTATTCTTCTCATATATTCATCCAAAGTTCATTTTCTCTCTCCACTCACCCTAGTTCTCCCCATGGACCATCTTCCCAGATCTACTCCTCTATTTCTGTTCAGAAAGCCTCTCCTTTATATTGACAAAATACCACAAAACAAAAATAAAATAAGACTAGGTACAAACTCTTATATAAATATTGACAAAGTAGTAATAGGAAAGTGTTCTAAGAGCAGGCAAAAGATTCAGACACACTCACACTCTTAAAAAAAATCCCATAAAATCCTCAAACTAAATGATCATTCTCTGTCTGTCCCTGTCTGTCTCTTTGTCTCTATTAATCTCTCTGTCTCTGTCTCTGTCTCTCTCTCACTCTCTTTCTCTCTTTTTTTTTCTTGGCTTTTTGAGACAGGGTTTCTCTGTTAGCCCTGGCTGTTCTGGAACTCACTCTGTAGACCAGGCTGGCCTCAAACTCAGAAACCCACATGCCTCTGCCTCCCAAGTGCTGAGATTAAAGGTGTGCGCCACCACTGCCTGGCTATGATGCTATTTTTAAACCACTGAGTAATATTCCAATGTGTAAATGAACCACATTTTTGTTATCCATTGTTTTGTTGAGGGACATCAATGTTGACTGCAATTTTTGGCTACTATAAATAAAGCCACAATGAACTTTGTGTGGAGTGGGGAAACTTCTATGCAAGTTTCTTTGTGGTATGATGAAGCATCATTTGGGTATATGACCAAGAATGGTACATTTGGGTCTTGAAGTAGATTAATTCTCAATTTTATGTAGAACTGTGATATTGATTTTCAACATGGTTGTACAAGTTTGTACTCCCAACAGCAGTGGAGGAGTGTCCCTTTGCTCCATATTCTCCATAGCATGAGAAATCACTTTTGTTATTGATCTCAGCCTTTCTAAGACAAAATATTTCAAGGTAGTTTTGACTTGCATTTTTCTAATGGAAAGTATGGTGGACATTTCTTTAAATGCTTCTTAGCCATTTGAAAGTATTTTATTAAGTATTTTCTGTTTATATCTGTACACTAGTTTTAAATTAGATTATTTGGTTTGTTGATATATATATATAGCTTCAAAAGTTATTTATGCATTTTTTTTAAATTAGCCCCCTATATAATGTAGAGTTGCTGAAAAAAATAACCCATCTTTATGCTGGCATTTTGTCTTATTGACAGTGCCCTATGCCTTACTAAAGCTTTTTGGTTTTAAGAGGTTCCATTTATTAATTGTTGATCTTAGTGTAGATATTATCCACAGATGTTTAGGAAATGGTCTACTGTGCCAATGCATTAAGATTATTGGCTAATTTCAATTTTCTCAGTTTCATTGTATCTGGTTCTATGTTAAGGTATTTGGTCCACTAGGACTTGAGTTTATGCAGGATGACAATGATGGATCTCTTTGCATTGTTCTACATTAAGATACCAGTTTAAACAGTGCAGTTTGCTGAAGATATCTTTTTTCTCTATTGTGTATTTCTGGGTTTATTGTCAAATAGTAGATGCCCATTTGTGTGTGTATTTATGTCTGGCTGTGTCTTTATTGTGTTTATACTGTTAACCATGTCTGCTTTTATGTTGATAACATGAGGATTTTATTACTATAGCTTTGCAGTTTGAAATTAGGTATGGTGATACCCTCAGGAATTCCTCATTTACTAAGGAATACTTGCTTTCTTCTTTTTCCATATGAATTTGAGTAGTGTTCTATCAAGTTTTATAAAGAATTGTGTTGGAATTTTGATGGGAATTACATTCAATCTGTAAATCATTTCTGGTAGGGTGAACATTTTTTAAGTAAATTTTATCAGTCCATGAGCATGAGTGAACTTTTCATCTTTTGACATCTTCTTAAGTTTCTTTCTTTAAAGACTTAAAGTTTAATCATACAATATTTTCTTTTATTTGGTTAGGGTTACCTCAATATTCTTTCTAATTGCATCTACTGTGAATAGTATTGTTTGCTTGACTTCTTTCTCAGTCAATTTGATTTGCCATTTTTGTACAGGAGGGCTACTGACATATTTTTTTCTAAATTTTGTTGAATTGTTTATTTTATTTATTTATATTTCAAATGTTGTCCACTTCCCAGTTTCCCCTCTGCAAACCCCTCATCCCATCCCCCTCCCTTGCAACTATAAGGGTGCTCCCCCACCCACTTCCACTCTACCACTCTAGCATCCCACCAAGCTGTGACACAGCCTCCACAGGACTAAGAATCTACCCTCTCATTGATGCCAGATAAGGTAATTGTCTGTTACATATACAGCTAGAGCCATGGGTTCCTCTATATGTACTCTTTGGAAGGTGGTTTAGTCTTTGGGAGCTCTGGGGGTTCTGTTTTGCTGCTATTGTTGTTCTTCCTATGAGGTCTCAATCCTCTTCCACTTCTCCAGTCCTTCACCTAACTCCTCCATTGATGTCCCTGTGCCCAGTCCTGTGCTTGGCTGTGAGCATCAACATCTTTATTGGTCAGGAACTGGCAGTCTCTCAGAGGACAGCCATACCTGGCTCCTGTCAGCAAACACGTCTTGGTATCAGCAATAATGTCTTTGTTTGGTGTCTGCAGATGGGATGGATCCGTAGGTGGGGCAGTCTCTGGTGGCCTTTCCTTTAGTCTCTGCTCCACTTTTTGTCCCTGTATTTCCTTTAGACAGGGACAATTTTGGGTCAAAATTTATGAGATGGGTGGTTGCCCCCATCCCTCAACCAGGGGCTGTGTATATCCACTGGATACGGTCTCTATAGTTTCTCTCTCCCTTTTGTTGGGTATTTTGGCTAATGTCATCCCCATTTGGTCCTGGGAATCTCTCATTTCCCTGGCATCTTGAACTTTCTAGTAGCTACGCTCAGTTTCCCACTCCACACTGCTACATATTTCTATTCATTGCCTGACCCTTTGTATGTCTCTCCTGTATCTTCTAATATCTGTTCCTGTCCCCCTTTCCATTCCCTCTCCCTCCCAGGTCCCTCATTGGGAGAATGGAAGAAGTCTGGAGACAGGCAGCCTACCTAGTCTTTTGTCAGGCGTGATCTACAGTTGTGTAGGGGCTATCAATCAGATTTGGATATATAAGGAAAAAAGGCCATGAATTTAAAAGAGTACAAGTAGTAGTATACATGAGGATTTGGATGAAGACTGGAAGCCAGAATTGATTATATATATATAGATAATTTCTATTATTCCTAAATATATAAGTACATCCTGGTCAGCTTGTATCATATTAGTTTTAATTCTTTTTCAGGGTCTACCATTTAGTATTGGATAAATATTTGATGAGGTCTTCCAACATGAACTTTATTTCCTTGAGTCTAACTATTGTTTCATTGTCTGTTCTCCTTCCTCAAGGGTTCAGGACTCTTAGGTTTTTACCCCATGTACTTTGGCATGTTTGTGGTTGTTGGCTTTGTCAGCACAGGTTTGCATAATCAGGTTGATGAGACCTTATTTGTGTAACTTCTGACCTTACTAGGAGACACAATCTCATAGCAAACTTCCTAGTCCTCTGCCTCTTATAATCGTTTTACCCCAAATCTTGCAACAATCCTTTGGCTCAGAAATTGTTGGGTGTTTTGTTTTGTTTTGTTTTGTTTTGTTTTGTTTTGTTTTGTTTTGATGTATCTGTTGGACAGAACTCCACAACTCTGAATTTTTATTGGTTGTATTTTTCTCTCTGGTCTCTATTTGTCACAAAGAGTAGTTTCCTTGATTAATAGCAAAGGCCACATTTATCTCTGGGTTTAAGGACACATGTTTAAAATATAAGTATAAACTATCTGAATGATTTCACTAGTCATGAATACTTGGCTAGGTTTTTAATACCAGGCATGATTTCACTAATGTTGAACATTAGCAGTAGTGGTTGGCATTAAACTTAATGCCTTTCCCTCAACCACTATATCATCATTTTAAAGATATTTTGTGCTCCTTTGTTTCTACGTCTTTTGATGAATATTACAATTTTACTAAGCTAGTCTAAAATTAGACAGCTACTCTGTGATGTATAATTGACTTATACAAGAAATGGCTTTTGTTGCAGGTGAAATAATGTATGAATTTTACAGAAAAAGTTCTTGTATCTAACATATTAAACTGAACCATGTAAGTAATATATGGTATATAATAATATTTCATATAGTTAACATAAAATTTGATTTATTATGCAAAAGACCATATTACAGTGTCTCATTTAGTGAATGTCTCCAATAGTCACAATTTAATTTAAGAATGAAATATGGTTATTTGGAATCTTATCCAAATAATTGAATGGTATAACATGACCGGAACAAGCTTTCACAGCACCATTAATTTAACAAGACAGACATTCTATTCTTTATAGAGATTCTCCTTAGATACGACTGGGAATAAGTTACATTTCTGCCTGTAAGGGAGTGAGGTGGCTCAGATTCCCTTGCACTTTTACTCATCTTGATTGGATCTTTCTGTGTTCAGTTAGTTTGAGCCTAAACCAATCTATCACTGACTATCAGACTTCTGCAAACAACTTTCAACTTTGTGGAAGTATAAAACTTTTGTTAGATTGTTTGTATGGTGATTTCTCCCAGAGAATCTTTGGGTTTTTTGTTTGTTTGTCTGTTTGTTTTGTTTTGTTTTTTATTTTTGTTTGTTTTCTGAAGGCTCTACTCTTGTTTTTTCTATAACGAAAAATTGAAATATTTAACAAAATTTGTAGCTGACTTATTTGTCCCATTACTGTCATGTTTATTCAAGCTTAAAGGGTACTATATAAGTTAACATATATTTTATATATATTTAAATTTTATTCTCCTTTGAAAATTTATTTTTTGTGTGTATTTGTCTGTCTGGATCTGTGCATTTGTGCAGGTGACCATAAAAGATAAAGGTATTATAAGTCTTTGACTTGGAATTGTAGGCAGTTGTGAGCATCCTGTTGTGGGTGCTGGTTAACCAACTTAGGACTTCAGTAAAAAGAGTAGGTATTCTTTACCTCTGATCATTCTCTTTAGCCATTTCATTCATCTTTTAAAACATGGTTTGTCTTCCTTTTCTCTATATCATCGTATTAACACTCACTTTCCCTAAAACAATTTCTCAAATGCACATATTTTCCTGTTGACATTATGTTCCGTTTTTCTTATACTGCTGATAGACCAGTATTACACATTAGAAGGACTATGTTCATCATTTATAACAAACAAGATAAAAATTAACTGTAGTATGGAGAATATGGCTCAGTGAGAAAGACACTTGCCATGGAAACCTAATAACCTTAGTTCTTTAATGTCTGTATTTCATGCTAGGAAGTGAAACTGACATTCAAAAGCAGTTAACCTCTGACCTCCACATAATTTTAGAAGACAAGGTGTTCTGTCTGTTTGTTTCTCTATCTTTCTCTCTGTTGCTGTCCCTCTGTTTGTATCTGTGTCTGTTTCTCTATCTCTGTCTCAGTCTCTGTCTCTCATGAGAATAATGAATGCTTAAAAAGGAATTCAAGTTTCTAGACAGATACCAGGTACCAAAGTTAAATAAAGATCAGGTTAATGATGTAAACATTCCTATATCCCCTAAAGAAATAGAAGCAGTCATTAATAGTCTCTCAACCAAAAAAATCCCAGGACCAGATGGGTTTACTGGAGAGTTCTATCACACCTTCAAAGAAAATCTAATCACACTTCTTCACAAACTATTCCACAAAATAGAAGCAGAAGGTACTCTACCAAACTCATTATATGAATCCACAATTACTCTGATACCTAAACCACAGAAAGACCCAACAAAGATAGAGAACTTCAGACCAATTTCCCTTATGAATATCGATGCAAAAATCCTCAATAAAGTTCTCGCTAACCAAATGCAAGAACACATCAAAACAATCATCCATCCTGAACAATTAGGATTCATTCCAGGGATACAGGGATGGTTCAATATACAGAAATCCATCAACGTAATCCAGTTTATAAATAAACTCAAAGACAAAAACCACATGATCATCTCATTAGATGCGGAGAAAGCATTTGACAAAATCCAACACCCATTCATGATAAAAGTCTTGGAAAGATCAGGAATTCAAGGCCCATACTTAAACATGATAAAAAGCAATCTACAGCAAACCAGTAGCCAACAACAAAGTAAATGGTGAGAAGCTGGAAGCAATCCCACTAAAATCAGGGACTAGACAAGGCTGTCCACTCTCGCCCTACCTATTCAACATTGTACTTGAAGTCCTAGCCAGAGCAATTCGACAACAAAAGGAGATCAAGGGGATACAATTTGGAAAGGAAGAAGTCAAAATATCATTTTTCACAGATGATATGGTAGTGTATATAAGTGACCCTAAAAATTCCACCAAAGAACTCCTAAACCTGACAAACAGCTTCAATAAACTAGCTGGATATAAAATTAACTCAAACAAGTCAATGGCTTTTCTCTACACAAAGGATAAACAGGCTGAGAAAGAAATTAGGGAAACAACACCCTTCTCAATAGTCACATATAATATAAAATACATTGGCGTGACTCTAAGTAAGGAAGTGAAAGATCTGTATGATAAGAACTTCAAGTCTCTGAAGAAAGAAATTAAAGAAGATCTCCGAAGATGGAAAGATTTCCCATGCTCATGGATGGCAGGATCAATGTAGTAAAAATGGCTATCTTGCCAAAAGCAATCTACAGATTCAATGCAATCCCCATCAAAATCCCAACTCAAGTCTACAACAAATTAGAAAAGGCAATCTGCAAATTCACCTGGAATAACAAAAAATAATGTAGAAGAATGTGAATTGATCCATTCCTATCTCCTTGTACTAAGGCCAAATCTAAGTGGATTAAGGAACTTCACATAAAACCAGAGACGCCTGGGCTTCCTTGCCAGTAGAGTCGCCTGACACCCGCAAGGGCCCACACAGGATTCCCCACGGGATCCTAGACCTCTGATGAGTGGAACACACCTCCTGCCCCAATCCAATCGCATGGAACCCGAGACTGTGGTAAATAGGGAAGCAGACTACCCGGGCCTGACCTGGGGCACAAGCCCCTTCCGCTCCACTCGAGCACCGGGCTACCTTGCCAGCAGAGTCGCCTGACATGGGCAAGGGACCACACAGGATTCCACACGGGATCATAAGACCTCTAGTGAGTGGAACACAACTCCTGCCAGGAGTCCGGTTCGAACACCAGATATCTGGGTACCTTCCCTGCAAGAAGAGAGCTTGCCTGCAAAGAATACTCTGCCCACTGAAACTAAGGAGAGTGCTACCCTCACAGGTCTGCTTATAGAGGCTAACAGAGTCACCTGAAGAACAAGCTCTTAACAGAGACAACTATAACAGCTAGCTTCAGAGATTACCAGATGGCGAAAGGCAAACGTAAGTATCCTACTAACAGAAATCAAGACCACTCACCATCATCAGAACGCAGCACTCCCACCCCACCTAGTCCTGGGCACACCAACACAACCGAAAATCTAGACACAGATTTAAAAACATTTCTCATGATGATGATAGAGGACATCAAGAAGGACTTTCATAAGTCACTTAAAGAATTACAGGAGAGCACTGCTAAAGAGTTACAGGCCCTTAAAGAAAAGCAGGAAAACACAGCCAAAAAGGTAGAAGTCATTAACAAAACCAGGAAAACACATCCAAACAGGTAATGGAAATGAACAAAATCATACTAGAACTAAAAAGGGAAGTAGACACAATAAAGAAAACCCAAAGCAAGGCAACTCTGGAGATAGAAACCCTACGAAAGAGATCTGGAACCATAGATGCGAGCATCAGCAACAGAATACAAGAAATGGAAGAGAGAATCTCAGGTGCAGAAGATTCCATAGAGAACATCGACAAAACAGTCAAAGAAGATACAAAATGCAAAAGTATCCTAACTCAAAACATCCAGGAAATCCAGGACACAATGAGAAGACCAAACCTACGGATGATAGGAATTGATGAAAATGAAGATTTTCAACTTAAAGGGCCAGCTAATATCTTCAACAAAATAATAGAAGAAAACTTCCCAAACATAAAGAAAGAGATGCCCATGATCATACAAGAAGCCTACAGAACTCCAAATAGACTGGACAAGAAAAAGAAATTCTTCCCAACACATACTAATCAGAACAACAAATGCAATAAATAAAGATAGAATATTAAAAGCAGTAAGGGAGAAAGGTCAAGTAACATATAAAGGAAGGCCTATCAGAATTACACCAGACTTTTCACCAGAGACTATGAAAGCCAGAAGAGCCTGGAAAGATGTTATACAGACACTAAGAGTACACAAATGCCAGCCCAGGCTACTATACCTGGCCAAACTCTCAATTACCATAGATGGAGAAACCAAAGTATTCCACTACAAAACCAAATTCATACAATATCTTTCCATGAATCCAGCCCTTCAAAGGATAATAACAGAAAAGAAGCAATACAAGGAGGGAAATCATGCCCTAGAACAAGCAAGAAAGTAATCCCTCAAAAAACCAAAAAGAAACAGCCACAAGAACAGAATGCCAACTCTAACAACAAAAATAAAAGGAAGCAACAATTACTTTTCCTTAATATCTCTTAATATCAATGGACTCAATTCCCCAATAAAAAGACATAGACTAACAGACTGGCTACACAAACAGGACCCAACATTCTGCTGCTTACAGGAAACCCATCTCAGGGAAAAAGACAGACACTACCTCAGAATGAAAGGTTGGAAAACAATTTTCCAAGCAAATGGTCTGAAGAAACAAGCTGGAGTAGCATTTTAATATCGGATAAAATCGACTTCCAACCCAAAGTTATCAAAAAAGACAAGGAGGGACACTTCATACTCATCAAAGGTAAAATCCTCCAAGAGGAACACTCAATTCTGAATATCTACGCTCCAAATGCAAGGGCAGCCACATTCATTAAAGACACTTTAGTAAAGCTCAAAGCACACATTGCACCTCACACAATAATATTGTGAGACTTCAACACACCACTTTCATCAATGGACAGATCGTGGAAAGAGAAACTAAACAGGGACATATTGAAACTAACAGAAGTTATGAAACAAATGGACCTGACAGATATATACAGAACATTTTATCCTAAAACAAAAGAATATACCTTCTTCTCAGCACCTCACAGGTCCTTCTCCAAAATAGACCATATAATTGGTCACAAAACAGGCCTCAACAGATACAAAAATATTGAAATTGTCCCATGTATCCTATCAGACCACCATGGCCTAAGACTGATCTTCAATAACAACATAAATAATAGAAAGCCAACATTCACGTGGAAATTGAACAACACTCTTCTCAATGATACCTTGGTCAAGGAAGGAATAAAGAAAGAAATTAAAGAGTTTTTAGAGTTTAATGAAAATGAAGCCACAACGTACCCAAACCTATGGGACACAATGAAAGCATTTCTAAGAGGGAAACACATAGCTCTGAGTGCCTCCAAGAAGAAATGGGAGAGAGCACATACTAGCAGCTTGACAACACATCTAAAAGCTCTAGAAAAAAAGGAAGCAAATTCACCCAAGAGGAGTAGATGACAGGAAATAATCAAACTCAGGGGTGAAATCAACCAAGTGGAAGCAAGAAGAACTATTCAAAGAATTAACCAAACGAGGAGTTGGTTCTTTGAGAAAATCAACAAGATAGATAAACCCTTAGCTAGACTCACTAAAGAGCACAGGGACAAAATCCTAATTAACAATATCAGAAATGAAAAGGGAGACATAACAACAGATCCTGAAGAAATCCAAAACACCATCAGATCATTCTACAAAAGGCTATACTCAACAAAACTGGAAAACCTGGACAAAATGGACAAATTTCTGGACGGATACCAGGTACCAAAGTTGAATCAGGATCAAGTTGACCTTCTAAACAGTCCCATATCCCCTAAAGCAATAGAAGCAGTTATTAATAGTCTCCCAGCCAAAAAAAGCCCAGGACCAGACGGGTTTAATGCAGAGTTCTATCAGACCTTCAAAGAAGATCTAATTCCAGTTCTGCACAAACTATTTCACAAAATAGAAGTAGAAGGTACTCTACCCAACGCATTTTATGAAGCCACTATTATTCTGATACCTAAACCAGAGAAAGATCCAACAAAGATAGAGAACTTCAGATCAATTTCTCTTATGAATATCGATGCAAAAATCCTCAATAAAATTCTCGCTAACCGAATCCAAGAACACATTAAAGCAATCATCCATCCTGACCAAGTAGGTTTTATTCCAGGGATCAGGGATGGTTTAATATACGAAAATCCATCTATGTAATCCATTATATAAACAAACTCAAAGACAAAAACCACATGATCATCTCCTTAGATGCAAAAAAAGCATTTGACAAGATCCAACACCCATTCGTGATAAAAGTTTTTGAAAGATCAGGAATTCAAGGCCCATACCTAAACATGATAAAAGCAATCTACAGCAAACCAGTAGCCAACATCAAAGTAAATGGAGAGAAGCTGGAGGCAATCCCACTAAAATCAGGGACTAGACAAGGCTGCCCACTTTCTCCCTACCTTTTCAACATAGTACTTGAATATTAGCCAGAGCAATTTGACAACAAAAGGAGATCAAGGGGATACAAATTGGAAAAGAGGAAGTCAAAATATCACTTTTTGCAGATGATATGATAATATATATAAGTGACCCTAAAAATTCTACCAGAGAACTCCTAAACCTGATAAACAGCTTCGGTGAAGTAGCTGGATATAAAGTAAACTCAAACAAGTAAATGGCCTTTCTCTACACAAAGAATAAACAGGCTGAGAAAGAAATTAGGGAAACAACACCCATCTCAATAGTCACAAATAATATAAAATATCTTGGCGTGACTCTAACTAAGGAAGTGAAAGATCTGTATGATAAAAACTTCAAATCTCTGAAGAAAGAAATTAAAGATCTCAGAAGATGGAAAGATCTCCCATGCTCATGGATTGGCAGGATCAACATTGTAAAAATGGCGATCTTGCCAAAAGCAATCTACAGATTCAATGCAATCCCCATCAAAATTCCAACTCGATTCTTCAATGAATTAGAAGGAGCAAATTGCAAAATCATCTGGAATAACAAAAAACCTAGGATAGCAAAAAGTCTTCTCAAGAATAAAAGAACATCTGGTGGAATCACCATGCCTGACCTAAAGCTTTACTACAGAGCAATTGTGATAAAAACTGCATGGTACTGGTATAGAGACACACAAGTAGACCAATGGAATAGAATTGAAGACCCAGAAATGAACCCACACACCTATGGTCACTTGATCTTCGACAAGGGAGCTAAAACCATCCAGTGGAAGAAAGACAGCATTTTCAACAATTGGTGCTGGCACAACTGGTTGTTATCATGTAGAAGAATGCGAATCGATCCATACTTATCTCCTTGTACTGTGGTCAAATCTAAGTGGATCAAGGAACTTCACATAAAACCAAAGACACTGAAACTTATAGAGGAGAAAGTGGGGAAAAGCCTTGAAGATATGGGCACAGGGGAAAAATTCCTGAACAGAACAGCAATGCTTTAAGATCGAGAATTGACAAATGGGACCTAATGAAACTCCAAAGTTTCTGCAAGGCAAAAGACACCGTCAATAAGACAAAAAGACCACCAACAGATTGGGAAAGGATCTTTACCTATCCTAAATCAGATAGGGCACTAATATCCAACATATATAAAGAACTCAAGAAGGTGGACTTCAGAAAATCAAATAACCCCATTAAAAAATGGGGCTCAGAACTGAACAAATAATTCTCACCTGAGGAATACCGAATGGCAGAGATGCACCTGAAAAAAATGTTCAATGTCCTTAATCATCAGGGAAATGCAAATCAAAACAACCCTGAGATTCCACCTCACACCAGTCAGAATGGCTAAGATCAAAAATTCAGGTGACAGCAGATGCTGGCGTGGATGTGGAGAAAGAGGAATACTCCTTCATTGTTTGGTGATTGCAGGCTTGTACAACCACTCTGGAAATCAGTCTGGCGGTTCCTCAGAGAATTGGACATAGTACTACCGGAGGATCCAGCAATACCTCTCCTGGGCATATATCCAGAAGATGCCCCAACTGGTAAGATGGACACATGCTCCACTATGTTCATAGCAGCCTTATTTATAATAGCCAGAAGCTGGAAAGAACCCAGATGCCTCTCAACAGAGGAATGGATACAGAAAATATGGTACATCTACACAATGGAGTACTACTCAGATATTAAAAAGAATGAATTATGAAATTCCTAGCCAAATGGATGGACCTGGAGGGCATCATCCTAAGTGAGGTAACACATTCACAACAGAACTCACACAATATGTACTCACTGATAAGTGGATATTAGCCCAAAACCTAGGATACCCAAGATATAAGATACAATTTACTAAACACATGAAACTCAAGAAAAATCAAGACTGAAGTGTGGACACTATGCCCCTCCTTAGAATTGGGAACAAAACACCCATGGAAGGAGTTACAGAGACAAAGTTTGGAGCTGAGTTGAAAGGATGGACCATGTAGAGACTGCCATATCCAGGGATCCACCCCATAATCAGCATCCAAATGCTGACACCATTGCATACACTAGCAAGATTTTATCGAAAGGACCCAGATGTAGCTGTCTCTTGTGATACTATGCCGGGGCCTAGCAAACACAGAAGTGGATGCTCACAGTCAGCTATTGGATGGATCACAGGGCTCCCAATGGAGGAGCTAGAGAAAGTACCCAAGGAGCTAAAGGGATCTGCAACCCTATAGGTGGAACAATATTATGAACTAACCAGTACACCGGAGCTCTTGACTCTAGCTGCATATGTATCAAAAGATGGCCTAGTCGGCCATCACTGGAAAGAGAGGCCCAATGGACACGCAAACTTTATATGCCCCAGTACAGAGGAACGCCAGGGCCAAAAAGGGGGAGTGGGTGGGTAGGAGAGTGGTGGTAGGTGGGTATGGGGGACTTTTGGTATAGCATTGGAAATGTAAATGAGCTGAATACCTAATTAAAAAATGGAAAAAAAAACAGAGACACTGAAACTTATAGAGGGGAAAGTACGGAAAAGCCTCGAAGATATGGGTACAGGGGAAAAATTCCTGAATAGAACAGCAATGGCTTGTGCTGTAAGATCTAGAATCGACAAAAGGAACCTCAAAAAATTGCAAAGCTTCTGCAAAGCAAAAGACACTGTCAATAGGACAAAAAGGCCCCCAACAGAGTGTGAAAGGACCTTTACCTATCCTAAATCAGATAGGGGACAAATATCCAATATATATAAAGAACTCAAGAAGGTGGACTCCAGAAAATCAAATAACCCCATTAAAAAATGGCGCTCAGAGCTAAACAAAGAATTCTCACCTGAGGAATACCGAATGGCAGAGATGCACCTGAAAAAAATGTTCAACGTCCTTAATCATCAGGGAAATGCAAATCAAAACAACCCTGAGATTCCACCTCACTCCAGTCAGAATGGCTAAGATCAAAAATTCAGGTGACAGCAGATGCTGGCGTGGATGTGCAGAAAGAGGAACACTCCTTCATTGTTTGGTGATTGCAGGCTTGTACAACCACTCTGGAAATCAGTCTGGCGGTTCCTCAGAGAATTGGACATAGTACTACCGGAGGATCCAGCAATACCTCTCCTGGGCATATATCCAGAAGATGCCCCAACTGGTAAGAAGGACACATGCTCCACTATGTTCATAGCAGCCTTATTTATAATAGCCAGAAGCTGGAAAGAACCCAGATGCCTCTCAACAGAGGAATGGATACAGAAAATATGGTACATCTACACAATGGAGTACTACTCAGATATTAAAAAGAATGAATTATGAAATTCCTAGCCAAATGGATGGACCTGGAGGGCATCATCCTAAGTGAGGTAACACATTCACAACAGAACTCACACAATATGTACTCACTGATAAGTGGATATTAGCCCAAAACCTAGGATACCCAAGATATAAGATACAATTTCCTAAACACATGAAACTCAAGAAAAATCAAGACTGAAGTGTGGACACTATGCCCCTCCTTAGAATTGGGAACAAAACACCCATGGAAGGAGTTACAGAGACAAAGTTTGGAGCTGAGTTGAAAGGATGGACCATGTAGAGACTGCCATATCCAGGGATCCACCCCATAATCAGCATCCAAATGCTGACACCATTGCATACACTAGCAAGATTTTATCGAAAGGACCCAGATGTAGCTGTCTCTTGTGATACTATGCCGGGGCCTAGCAAACACAGAAGTGGATGCTCACAGTCAGCTAATGGATGGATCACAGGGCTCCCAATGGAGGAGCTAGAGAAAGTACCCAAGGAGCTAAAGGGATCTGCAACCCTATAGGTGGAACAATATTATGAACTAACCAGTACACCGGAGCTCTTGACTCTAGCTGCATATGTATCAAAAGATGGCCTAGTCGGCCATCACTGGAAAGAGAGGCCCATTGGACACGCAAACTTTATATGCCCCAGTACAGAGGAACGCCAGGGCCAAAAAGGGGGAGTGGGTGGGTAGGAGAGTGGTGGTAGGTGGGTATGGGGGACTTTTGGTATAGCATTGGAAATGTAAATGAGCTAAATACCTAATTAAAAAATGGAAAAAAAAAACAGAGACACTGAAACTTATAGAGGGGAAAGTACGGAAAAGCCTCGAAGATATGGGTACAGGGGAAAAATTCCTGAATAGAACAGCAATGGCTTGTGCTGTAAGATCTAGAATCGACAAATGGAACCTCAAAAAATTGCAAAGCTTCTGCAAAGCAAAAGACACTGTCAATAGGACAAAAATGCCCCCAACAGAGTGTGAAAGGACCTTTACCTATCCTAAATCAGATAGGGGACAAATATCCAATATATATAAAGAACTCAAGAAGGTGGACTCCAGAAAATCAAATAACCCCATTAAAAAATGGCGCTCAGAGCTAAACAAAGAATTCTCACCTGAGGAATACCGAATGGTTGAAAAGCACCTGAAAAAATGTTCAACATCATTAATCATCAGGGAAATGCAAATCAAAACAACCCTGAGATTCCACCTCACACCAGTCAGAATGGCTAAGTTCAAAAATTCAGGTGACAGCAGATGCTTGTTAGGATGTGGAGAAAAAGGAACACTCCTCCATTGTTGGTGGGATTGCAAGCTTGTACAACTGCTCTGGAATTCAGTCTGGCGGTTCCTGGATGATCCCAGAATACCTCTCCTGGGCATATATCCAGAAGACGCTCCATCCAGTAAGAAGGACACATGCTCCACTATGTTCATTGCATCCTAGGCAAATGGATGGACCTGGAGTGCATCATCCTGAGTGAGGTAACCCAATCACAAAAGAACTCACACAATATGTACTCACTGATATTTGTATATTAGTCCAGAAACTTAGAATACTCAAGATATTAGATACAATTTGCAAAACACAATCAACTCAAGAAGAACAAAGACCAAAGTGTGATCATTTATCCCCTTCTTAGAAATGGGAACAAAACACCCATGGTGGGAGTTACAGAGACAAAATTTGGTGCTGAGATGAAAGGATGGACCATTTAGAAACTGCCATATCTCAGGATCCATCCCATAATCAGCTTCCAAATGCTGACACCATTGCATACACTAGCAAGATTGTGAGAGTGTGCCGGGGCCTAGCAAACACAGAAGTGGATTCTCACAGTCAGCTATTGGATGGATCACAGGGCCCCCAATGGAGGAGCTAGAGAGAAGGGATCTGCAATCGTATAGATGGAACAACAATATGAACTAACCAATATCCCCCCTCCCTTGAGCTCTTGACTCTAGCTGCATATGTATCAAAAGATGGCCTAGTCTGCCCTCAGTAGAAAGAAAGGCCCATTGGTCGTGCAGACATTATATGCCTCAGTACAGGGGAACGCCAGTGCCAAGAAGTGGGAGTGGGATTGGGTGGGTGAGCGTGTGGGGGACTTTTGGGATAGCATTGGAAATGCAAATGAAACAAATGCCTAATTTTAAAAAGTGAATTCAAATGGAAAGCATTTTATATCAATGTTTGTCCAAACTATTAATGATGGAAAATAAATAAGGTGCTTCTTAGCAAGATTATGCTCCACATGTGTTTCATATTTTATATCTAAATCCTTTCTTCAAAAACAGGTAGTTAGACTGGAGATATAGTTCAATATAGCAATATTATTCCTGACAATTTAAGTGACATCTTAGATTGACTTTGGGAAAGTTAGACATCTTCTGCCTTGGGAGGATGTCCCCACATCCAGGTAAAAGTTTTACTTTTCTTAACCAATGTAAACTTTGAGCTTTGCATACTTTCCTTCTGAAAAACATAAGTTTACCAACTGATTTGTCCTTTTTGTATATTATTCAGTTATCTGAGACCCAGAAATAATATTAAAACAAATGTAAACCAGTTTACAACTATGTCCTGTCATGAAACTGATGCCTACTTTGGAAAATATAAAGAATATTTAACTAGTAGGTTCTCTAATTTAATCTGCATTTTAGTCTAAGGAGTATTTGCAAATGCTGTGGATTTTCTTTTCTTCTTACTCATAACGGAGTCCCTTGAGAACTGCAGAAGGCATTTCTCCCATACTTATTTAATAACTGAACAAGTTTCCAGAATGCCTGGGGCTGCAGACACCCCTTCAGAAGCTGGAATTGGAGCCCGATGCTTCGATGGGGATGAGAGAGTGCAGATGCTGCTGGGCAGCACAGGCTTCACCATATTCTGTAGTAAATGTTTCAGCAAAATATATTGTATTAATTTCACGTTCAGAGAAACATTTTCACAGGACTCTGATTTCCCCATGCTTGGCTTTTATTTAATTCCATTTTGGTGCAGAGCATCACAAGTCATCTTCCCATTCTTCCTTTGTCTGTGATTGAAGATGTTAGGAATTTATTCTTTCAGTTCACGTTTTTAATATCAAGTTGCCTTGGTTTGTTTTATTGTGCTATGCTTCAACTTGCTTAATTTTGCAAATCGGAGCACACATAACATGAATAAAAGCTAATAGTAGCACAATTTTCAGTAAATTTAATGTGTGAGATTGTCCAAACTACAATGTATATAGCAATCTACTTTATATTAATCTATATAAAACAATAACCTCTGCGAAAACTGTTTAACAGATCTACTCATTTACAAAGTACATTAAATGGTAGTAGAGAAAATCCTGGTTAGATCTTGAGAACAAGAATAATAACCAAATTTTTAAACACTGTATCTACTGTTCTATCCATTGTAGACAGCTAAATAAATATGAACTTTGAGCCCCTTTGCTGTAGCTGGACCAGGACAAACTAGTAAGAGGCATCCAGGTTTTCCAAGTGAAACCAACATGACCAATTTGCTATACCACTATTTCCTAGAACAGTGAACATATTAAAATAATGCATAAATGGGGTGAACAATTCTCGTATCAATTATTCCTGGGAGCCAAAGGACACTTGTATTCTCAAGTGAAATAATGTCAGACAATTTTTAATTTTTTTGTTTGTTTTTTTGAAACAGGGTTTCTCTGTATAGCCCTGGCTGTCCTGGAACTCACTCTGTAGACCAGACGGGCCTTGAACTCAGAAATCTGCCTGCCTCTACCTCCCAAGGGTTTGGATTAAAGACATGTGCTACTACTGCCCAGGTAAAATTTTTATTGGTTATTTTATTTATTTACTTTTCATATGTTATCCCCCTTCCTGTTTTCCTCTCCACAAACCCTCTATCCCATCTCACTCTGCTTCTATGAGGGTGATCCCCCACCCCATACCTACTCCCTCCCCACCATCCTAAAATTCCCCTACAGTGGGGCATCAAACTTTCAAAGGACCAAGAACCTCCCTTGCCATTGAAGACAGATCAGACCATTCTCTGGTACATCTGCAGCTGGAGCAATGGCTATCTCCACGTGTATTCTTTGGTTGGTGGTTTATTCCCTGGAAACTCTGGGGATTCTGGTTTGGTTGATATCATTGTTCTTCCTATACTGTTGCAAACATGTTCAGCTCCTTCAGTCATTCCTCTTGAGTGCCTCTGCTAAATCAGATGGTGGGCTGCAAGCATCTACATCTGTATTAGTAAGGCTCTGGCAGAGTCTCTCAGGAGACAGCTATATTGGTCTCCTCTCAGCAAGCACTTCTTAGCATCTACAGTAGTGTCTGGGTTTGGTGTCTGTATATGGGGTTTGGTAGACACTGGATGGTCTTTTCTTCAGACTCTACTCTACTTTTTATCCTGTGTTATCCTGTAGACAGGAACAATTCTAGATTAAAAATTTTGAGATGAGTGGGTGGCTCCATCCCTCAACCAGGGGCCATGCCTAAACTCTGGATATGGTCTATAGAGGTTCTCTCTCCCCTTTAATGGGTATTTCAGGTAATGTCATCTCTGCTGGGTCCTGGGAGCCTCTTGCTTTCCTGGTATCAGAGAATTCTGGATAGCTACCTCAGTTCCCCATCACCTATCACTATACACTTCTGTTCAAGTTTCTGACCCTCGGCATATTTCCCTTGTCTCCTCCACACCGGAATCTGAATCCCTTTTCTCCGCTGCCTAGCCTCTTCTTCTCAAGTCCCTGCAACCCTCAAACTCCCATGATTATTTTGTTTCCCTTTCTGAGTAGGATTGAAGCATCCACACTTTACATATATATATTGGATATTAGCCTTCTATCAGATGTAGAATTGGTAAAGTTCTTTTCCTAATCTGTAGGCTGCCATTTTGTCATGATGATAGTGTCCTTTGCCTAACAGAAGCTCTTCAATCTTAGGAGATATGCATTTATCTATAGTTAATCTTAGAGCTTGCCAAACTGGTGTTCTGTTCAGAAATTTTATCCTGTGCTGATGTGCTCAAAGCTCTTCCAAAATACTCTTCTAATAGATCCAGTGTATCTTGTTTTATGTGGAGGTCTTTGATGTACTTGGACTTGAGCTTTGTACAAGGAGATAAGATCAATTTACATATTTCTTCACAGACTGCCCCTTAAGCCAGCACCATTTATTGGATATGCTGCCCCCTACAACCCCCCACCACTGGATATTTTTAGTTTCTTTATCAAAGATATTTCACTTGCTTCACTAGGTTCACACCAAGATGTTTTATATTATTTGACACTATTGTGAAGGGTATTGTTTACCTAATTTCTTTTTCAGCCTGTTTATCCTTTGAGTAGAGGAAGGCTACTGATTTGTTTGGGAAATTTTTATATCCACCCACTTTGCAGATGTTGTTTTTAAGCTGAAGGAGTTCTCTAGTGGAATTTATGGGGTCATTTAATCATACTTTTACATCATCTACAAATGATTTTACTTCTTCTTTTGCAATTTGTATCCTTTTGACTTCCTTTTTTTGTCTATTTGCTCTGGCAAGAACTTAGAGTACTATATTGAATAGAAAGGAAGAGAGTGGGCAGCCATGTCTAGTGTTGATTTTAGGTAGATTGCTTCAAGTTTCTTTCCATTTAGTTTGATGGCTACTGGTTTGCTATATATTGCTTTTGCTATGTTTAAATATGAGCTTTGAATTCTTGATCTTTCCAAAGCTTTTAATATAAAGGGGAATTGAATTTTGTTAAATGCTTTTCAGCATCTAATGATCATGTGGGTTTTTTTGTTTTTGATTTTGTTTTTGTTTTTGTTTTTGTTTTTTGTTTTTTGTTTGGTTTTGGTTTTGGTTTTTTGTTTTTGTTTTTTTCCCTTGAGTTAGTTTTTTTTTTTTTTTTTTGACCATTCCTTTATTTTTATTGGATATTTTCTCTTTTTTTTCCATTTTTATTAGGTATTTAGCTCATTTACATTTCCAATGCTATACCAAAAGTCCCCCATACCCACCCACCCCCACTCTCCTACCCACCCACTCCCCCTTTTTGGCCCTGGCGTTCCTCTGTACTGGAGCATATAAAGTTTGCGTGTCCAATGGGCCTCTCTTTCCAGTGATGGCCGACTAGGCCATCTTTTGATACATATGCAGCTAGAGTTAAGAACTCCGGGGTACTGGTTAGTTCATAATGTTGTTCCACCTATAGGGTTGCAGATCCCTTTAGCTCCTTGGGTACTTTCTCTAGCTCCTCCATTGGGAGCCCTGTGATCCATCCATTAGCTGACTGTGAGCATCCACTTCTGTGTTTGCTAGGCCCTGGCATAGTCTCACAAGAGACAGCTACATCTGGGTCCTTTCGATAAAATCTTGGTAGTGTATGCAATGGTGTCAGCATTTGGATGCTGATTATGGGGTGGATCCCTGGATATGGCAGTCTCTACATGGTCCATCCTTTCATCTCAGCTCCAAAATTTGTCTCTGTAACTCCTTCCATGGGTATTTTGTTCCCACTTCTAAGGAGAGGCATAGTGTCCACAGTTCAGTCTTCATTTTTCTTAAGTTTCATGTGTTTAGGAAATTGTATCTTGGGTATCCTAGGTTTTGGGCTAATATCCACTTATCAGTGAGTACATATTGAGTGAGTTCCTTTGTGAATATGTTACCTCACTCAGGATGATGCCCTCCAGGTCCATCCATTTGGCTAGGAATTTCATAAATTCATTCTTTTTAATAGCTGAGTAGTACTCCATTGTGTAGATGTACCACATTTTCTGTATCCATTCCTCAGTTGAGGGGCATCTGAGTTTTTCCAGCTTCTGGCTATTATAAATAAGGCTGCTATGAACATAGTGGAGCATGTGTCCTTCTTACCAGTTGGGGCATCTTCTGGATATATGCCCAGGAGAGGTATTGCTGGATCCTCCGGTAGTACTATGTCCAATTCTCTGAGGAACCGCCAGACTGATTTCCAGAGTGGTTGTACAAGCCTGCAATCACCAAACAATGAAGGAGTGTTCCTCTTTCTCCACATCCACGCCAGCATCTGCTGTCACCTGAATTTTTGATCTTAGCCATTCTGACTGGTGTGAGGTGGAATCTCAGGGTTGTTTTGATTTGCATTTCCCTGATGATTAAGGACGTTGAACATTTTTTTCAGGTGCATCTCTGCCATTCGGTATTCCTCAGGTGAGAATTCTTTGTTCAGTTCTGAGCCCCATTTTTTAATAGGGTTATTTGATTTTCTGAAGTCCACCTTCTTGAGTTCTTTCTATATGTTGGATATTACTCCCCTATCTGATTTAGGATAGATAAAGATCCTTTCCCAATCTGTTGGTGGTCTTTTTGTCTTATTGACAGTGTCTTTTGCCTTGCAGAAACTTTGGAGTTTCATTAGGTCCCATTTGTCAATTCTCGATCTTACAGCACAAGCCATTGCTGTTCTGTTCAGGAATTTTTCTACTGTGCCCATATCTTCAAGGCTTTTCCCCACTTTCTCCTCTATAAGTTTCAGTGTCTCTGGTTTTATGTGAAGTTCCTTGATCCACTTAGATTTGACCTTAGTACAAGGAGATAAGTATGGATCGATTCACATTCTTCTACATGATAACAACCAGTTGTGCCAGCACCATTTGTTGAAAATGCTGTCTTTTTTTCACTGGATGGTTTTAGCTTCCTTGTCGAAGATGAAGTGACCATAGGTGTGTGGGTTCATTTCTGGGTCTTCAATTCTATTCCATTGGTCTACTTGTCTGTCTCTACACAAGTACCATGCACTTTTTATCACAATTGCTCTGTAGTAAAGCTTTAGGTCAGGCATGGTGATTCCACTAGAGGTTCTTTTATCCTTGAGAAGACTTTTTGCTATCCTAAGTTTTTTGTTATTCCAGATGATTTTGCAATTTGCTCCTTCTAATTCATTGAAGAATCGAGTTGGAATTTTGATGGGGATTGCATTGAATCTGTAGATTGCTTTTGGCAAGATAGCCATTTTTACAATGTTGACCCTGCCAATCCATGAGCATGGGAGATCTTTCCATCTTCTGAGATCTTCTTTAATTTCTTTCTTCAGAGACTTGAAGTTTCTATCATACAGATCTTTCACTTCCTTAATTAGAGTCACGCCGAGATTTTTTATATTATTTGTGACTATTGAGAAGGGTGTTGTTTCCCTAATTTCTTTCTCAGCTTGTTTATTCTTTGTATAGAGAAAGGCCATTGACTTCTTTCAGTTTATTTTATATCCAGCTACTTTACCGAAGCTGTTTATCAGGTTTAGGAGTTCTCTGGTGGAATTTTTAGGGTCACTTATATATACTATCATAACATCTGCAAAAAGTGATATTTTGACTTCCTCTTTTCCAATTTGTATCCCCTTGATCTCCTTTTGTTTTCAAATTGCTCTGGCTAATACTTCAAGTACTATGTTGAAAGGTAGGGAGAAAGTGGGCAGCCTTGTCTAGTCCCTGATTTTAGTGGGATTGCTTCCAGCTTCTCTCCATTTACTTTGATGTTGGCTACTGGTTTGCTGTAGATTGCTTTTATCATGTTTAGGTATGGGCCTTGAATTCCTGATCTTTCCAAAACTTTTATCATGAATGGGTGTTGGATCTTGTCAAATGCTTTTTCTGCATCTAACGAGATGATCATGTGGTTTTTGTCTTTGAGTTTGTTTATATAGTGGATTACATTGATGGATTTTCATATATTAAACCATCCCTGCATCCCTGGAATAAAATCTACTTGGTCAGGATGGATGATTGCTTTAATGTGTTCTTGGATTCGGTTAGCGAGAATTTTATTGAGGATTTTTGCATCGATATTCATAAGATAAATTGGTCTGAAGTTCTCTATCTTTGTTGGATCTTCCTGTGGTTTAGGTATCAGAATAATTGTGGCTTCATAAAATGAGTTGGGTAGAGTACCTTCTTCTTCTATGTTGTGAAATAGTTTGTGCAGAACTGGAATTAAATCTTATTTGAAGGTCTGATAGAACTCTGCACTAAACCTGTCTGGCCCTGGGCTTTTTTTGGCTGGGAGACTATTAATAACTGTTTCTATTTCTTTAGGGGATATGGGACTGTTTAGATGGTCAACTTGATCCTGATTCAACTTTGGTACCTTGTATCTGTCCAGAAATTTGTCCATTTCGTCCAGGTTTTCCAGTTTTGTTGAGTATAGCCTTTTGTAGAAGGATCTGATGGTGTTTTGGATTTCTTCAGGATCTGTTGTTATGTCTCCCTTTTCATTTCTGATTTTGTTAATTAGGATTTTGTCCCTGTGCCCTTTAGTGAGTCTAGCTAAGGGTTTATCTATCTTGTTGATTTTCTCAAAGAAACAACTCCTCGTTTGGTTAATTCTTTGAATAGTTCTTCTTGTTTCCACTTGGTTGATTTCACCCCTGAGTTTGATTATTTCCTGCCATCTACTCCTCTTGGGTGAATTTGCTTCCTTTTTTTCTAGAGCTTTTAGATGTGTTCTCAAGCTGCTAGTATGTGCTCACTCCCATTTCTTCTTGGAGGCACTCAGAGCTATGAGTTTCCCTCTTAGAAATGCTTTCATTGTGTCTCATAGGTTTGGGTACGTTGTGGCTTCATTTTCATTAAACACTAAAAAGTCTTTAATTTCTTTCTTTATTCCTTCCTTGACCAAGGGATCATTGAGGAGAGTGTTGTTCAGTTTCCACGTGAATGTTGGCTTTCCATTATTTATGTTTTTATTGAAGATCAGTCTTAGGCCATGGTGGTCTGATAGGATACATGGGACAATTTCAAAATGTTTGTATCTGTTGAGGCCTATTTGGTTTTTGTGACCAATTATATCGTCAATTTTGGAGAAGGTCCCGTGAGGTGCTGAAAAGAAGGTATATCCTTTTGTTTTAGGATAAAATGTTCTGTAGATATCTGTCAGGTCCATTTGTTTCATAACTTCTGTTAGTTTCACTCTGTCCCTGTTTAGTTTCTGTTTCCACGATCTGTACATTGATGAAAGTGGTGTGTTGACGTCTCCCACTATTATTGTGTGAGGTGCAATGTGTGCTTTGAGCTTTACTAAAGTGTCTTTAATGAATGTGGCTGCCCTTGCATTTGGAGCATAGATATTCAAATTGAGTGTTCCTCTTGGAGGATTTTATGTTTGATGAGTATGAAGTGTCCCTCCTTGTCTTTTTTGATAACTTTGGGTTGGAAGTTGATTTTATCAGATATTAGAATGGCTACTCCAGATTGTTTCTTCAGACCATTTGCTTGGAAAATTGTTTTCCAGCCTTTCACTCTGAGGTAGTGTCTGTCTTTTTCCCTGAGATGGGTTTCCTGTAAGCAGCAGAATGTTGGGTACTGTTTGTGTAGCCAGTCTGTTAGTCTATGTCTTTTTATTGGGGAATTGAGTCCATTGATATTAAGAGATATTAAGGAAAAGTAATTGTTGCTTCCTTTTATTTTTGTTGTTAGAGTTGGCATTCTGTTCTTGTGGCTGTCTTCTTTTTGGTTTGTTGAGGAATTACTTTCTTGCTTGTTCTAGGGCATGATTTCCCTCCTTGTATTGCTTCTTTTCTGTTATTATCCTTTGAAGGGCTGGATTCGTGGAAAGATATTGTGTGAATTTGGTTTTGTAGTGGAATACTTTGGTTTCTCCATCTATGGTAATTGAGAGTTTGGCCAGGTATAGTATCCTGGGCTGGCATTTGTGTTCTCTTAGTGTCTGTATAACATCTGTCCAGGCTCTTCTGGCTTTCATAGTCTTTGGTGAAAAGTCTGGTGTAATTCTGATAGGCCTTCCTTTATATGTTACTTGACCTTTCTCCCTTACTGCTTTTAATATTCTATCTTTATTTAGTGCATTTGTTGTTCTGATTATTATGTGTCAGGAGGAATTTCTTGTCTGGTCCAGTCTATTTGGAGTTCTGTAGGCTTCTTATATGATCATGGGCATCTCTTTCTTTATGTTTGGGAAGTTTTCTTCTATTATTTTGTTGAAGATATTAGCTGGCCCTTTAAGTTGAAAATCTTCATTCTCATCAATTCCTATTATCCGTAGGTTTGGTCTTCTCATTGTGTCCTGGATTTCCTGGATGTTTTGAGTTAGGATCCTTTTGCATTTTGTATCTTCTTTGACTGTTTTGTCGATGTTCTCTATGGAATCTTCTGCACCTGAGATTCTCTCTTCCATTTCTTGTATTCTGTTGCTAATGCTCGCATCTATGGTTCCAGATCTCTTTCGTAGGGTTTCTATCTCCAGCGTTGCCTTGCTTTGGGTTTTCTTTATTGTGTCTACTTCCCTTTTTAGTTCTAGTATGGTTTTGTTCATTTCCATCACCTGTTTGGATGTGTTTTCCTGTTTTTCTTTAAGGACTTCTACCTGTTTGGCTGTGTTTTCCTGCTTTTCTTTAAGGGCCTGTAACTCTTTAGCAGTGCTCTCCTGTAATTCTTTAAGTGACTTATGAAAGTCCTTCTTGATGTCCTCTATCATCATCATGAGAAATGTTTTTAAATCTGGGTCTAGATTTTCTGTTGTGTTGGGGTGCTAAGGACTAGGTGGGGTGGGAGTGCTGCTTTCTGATGATGGTGAGTGGTCTTGATTTCTGTTAGTTAGATTCTTATGTTTGCCTTTCGACATCTGGTAATCTCTGAAGCTAGCTGTTATAGTTGTCTCTGTTAAGAGCTTGTTCTTCAGGTGACTCTGTTAGCCTCTATAAGCAGACCTGGGAGGGTAGCACTCTCCTTAGTTTCAGTGGGCAGAGTATTCTCTGCAGGCAAGCTCTCTTCTTGCAGGGAAGGTACCCAGATATCTGGTGTTTGAACCAAACTCCTGGCAGAAGTTGTGTTCCACTCACTAGAGGTCTTAGGATCTCGTGTGGAATCCTGTGTGGGCCCTTGCGGGTGTCAGGCGACTCAGCTGGCAAGGTAGCCCGGTGCTCGAGTGGAGTGGAAGGGACTTGTGCCCCAAGTCCGGCACGGGTAGTCTGCTTCCCTATTTACCACAGTCTCAGGTTATGTGCGATTGGATTGGGGCAGACGCTGTGTTCCACTCACCAGAGGTCTTAGGATCCCGTGGGGAATCCTGTGTGGGCCCTTGTGGGTATCGGGCGACTCTGCTGGCAAGGTACCCTGGGGCTCGAGTGGAGAGGAAGGGGCTTGTCGAGTTAGTTTTTATAGTGGATTTGTGTTGATGGATTTCCATATACTGAACCATCTCTGCATCCCTGGGATGAAGCCCATTTGACCATGGTGAATGATTGTTTTGATGTGTTCTTGGATTAAATTTGTGAGAATGTTATTGAGTATTTTTGCTTCAATATTCATAAGGAAGATTGGTTTGAAGTTCTATTTCTTTGATGGGTCTTTGTATGGCTTTGGTATCAGTGTAACCGTGGTTTCATATAATGAATTGGGTAGTGTTCCTTCTGTTTCTATTTTTTGGAATATTTTGAAGAGTATTAGAATTAGGTCTTGTTGAAGGTCTTATAGAATTGTGCACTAAACTCATCTGGTCCTAGGCTTTTTTGGTTGTGAGATTTTTAATGATTAAGTTTATTTCCTTTAGGATTATGGGATAGATGTTTTATCTGTTCTGGAATTAACATTGGAACCTAGTGTCTGTATACAAATTTGTCAATTTCATTCAGTGTTTTCAATTTTGTTGAGCATTGACTTTGTAGTAGGAGCTCTTAATTTTTATAATTTCTATGGTTTCTGTTGTTATGTCTTCCTTTTTACTTATGATTTTGTTTATTTGTATAGTGTCTTTGTGGCCTTTGGTTAGTTTGGCTAAGGGTTTATCTATCTTGGTGATTTTCTCAAAGAATCAGCTCCTGGTTTTCTTGATTCTTTGTATAATTCTTTTCTTTCTACTTGGTTGATTTCAGCCCTGAGATTATTTCCTGCCTTCTACTCCTCTTGGGTGTATTTTGCTTTTTATTATCCTGGAACTTTCAGATGTGTTGTGAAGCTGCTTGTGCATGCTCTATCCAATTTTTTTGAGACTCAGAGCTATGAGTTTATCTCTTAGCAATGCTTTTGTTGTATCTCATAAATTTGGGTATGCTGTGCCTTCATTTTCATTAAATTCTAAAAGGTCTTTAATTTCTTTATTTTTTCTTCTCTGACTAGGTTATCATCGAGTAGAGTGTTGTTCAGCTTCCATGTGTATTTGAGGTTTCCATTGTTTTTGTTGTTATTGAAAACCAGCCATAGTCTATGGTGATCTGATAAGATGCATGGGATGATTTCAATCTTGTATCTGTTGAGGCAATTTTGTGACAAATTATATGGTCAGTTTTGTAGAAGGTACCAGGAGGTGCTGAGAACAAGGTATATTTTTCTGCTTTAGAATGAAATCATCTAAAGATATCTGTTAAATTCATTTCTTTCATAACTTCTTTAGTTTTAGTTTCACTGTGTTTCTGTTTAGCTTGTTTCCATGGTCTATTTATTGGTAAGAGTATGATATTGAAGTCTCCCACTGTTATTGTGTGAATTTCAGTGTGTACTTTTAATTTTAGTAAAGTTCCTTTTATGAATGTGGGAGCCCTATTATTTGAGGCATAGATGTTCAGAATTGAGAGTTCATCTTGGTGGATTTTTCCTTTCACGAGTTGGAAGTGTCCTTCCTCATCTTTTTTTGATAACTTTTGGGTTAAAATAAATTTTATTCATTTTTAGAATGGCTACTCCAGCTTGTTTCTTGGGACCAATTTTTTTTAGAATTTTTTTTTCATCCTTTTATTCTCAGATATCTGGCATTGTCACTGAGTTGTTTCCTGTATGCAGCAAAATGCTGGGTATTGTTTAAGTATCCAGTCTGTTACACTGTGTCTTTTTATTGGGGAATCGTGTCCATTTATGCTAAGAGATATAAAGGATCAATGACTGTTGCTTCCTGTTATTTTTTTTTGTTAGATATGGAATTATGTTTGTGTGATTATCTTCTTTTAGTTTTGTTTAAATAAAAATATATATATATATATATATATATTTTTTTTTTTTTGCTTTTTCTTGGGTGTAGTTTACCTCCTTGTTTTTGGAGTTTTGCATCTATTATTCTCTGTAAGGCTGGATAAGTGGAAAGTTATTGGGTAAATTTGGTTTTGTTATGGCATATCTTGGTTTCTCCATGTGTGGTAATTTAGAGTTTTGCTGGCTATAGTAGCCTGGGCTGTCATTTCTGTTCTTTTAGGGTCTGTATGTCATCTGTACAGGATCTCCAAGCTGACATAGTCTCTGGTGAGAAGTTAAGTGAAATTCTGATGGGTCTGCCTTTTTTGTTAGTTGACATTTTCTCTTACTGCTTTTAATATTCTTTCTTTTTTATGTGCATTTGGTGTTTTGATTATTATATGACAGAACTAAATTCTCTACTGATCCAATCTATTTGGAGTTATGTAGGCTTCTTGTTTGATTATGGGCCTTTCTTTCTTTAGGTTAAGTAAGTTTTCTTCTATAATTTTGTTGAAGAGTTTTACTGGTCTTTTGAGTTGTAAATTTTAGTCATTTTCTATGCCTATTACCCTTAGGTAGGGTCTTTACATTGTGTTCTGGACTTTCTGGATGTTTTGGCTTAGAAGTTTTTTGCATTTTGCAATTTCTTTGACTATTGTGTCACTGTGTTCTATGATATTTTCTATACCTGAGATTGTCTTTTTTTATCTCTTGTATTCTGTTGGTGATGCTTGCGTCTATGTCTCCTTATCTTTTTCCAAGGTTTTCTATCTCCAGGGTTGTCTCCATTTGTGTTTTCTTTATTTTGTATATTTCCACTTTTAGTTCCTGGATGATTTTATTCAATTCCTTCAACTGTTTAATTATGTTTTCCTCTGGCTGTCCTGGAACTCACTTTGTAGACCAGGGTGGCTCTCGAACTCAGAAATCCGCCTGCCTCTGCCTCCCGAGTGCTGGGATTAAAGGCATGTGCCACCATGTCTGGCTTCCTGTATTTCTTTAAGGGAGTTATGTGTTTCTTCTTTAAGGGCTTCTACCTGTTTACTTGTGTTCTCCTGTTTTTCTATAAGGGAGTTATTTGTGTCCTTCTTAAAGTGATCTATTATTACCATGAAATGTTATTTTGGACCAGAACCTGCTTTTCAGGAGTATTGGGTCATCCATGGCTTGCTGTGGTGGCAGGTCTGGGTTCTGATGATGTCAAGTAGCATTGGTTTCAGTTCCTTATGTTCTTGCTCTTGCTTCTCACCATCTGGTTATCTCTGGTGTTATCTGGTCTTGCAGTTTCTGACTAAAACTTGTCCCTCCTGTGAGCCTGTGAGCCTGTGGCCTTATGTGTGTCATCACTCCTGTGAGACAAGCTCCCTCTGGATGGTATTGGGATACAGGTATTTGTGGCACATGGTCAGCTCTGGGATACAGATGGAAACAAGAAGTATTGTGTCCCTGGCTGCTCCATGGTTCATAGTCCTTGTGGGCTCTGGTTGATACCACTTGGGCCAGGTGGGGCCCAGATGGAAACCAGAAGAATCATGTCCCAGGCTACTCCATAGTTCCTGGTTACTGGTTCCTGGTTCCTGGTTCCTAGTTCCTGTAGACTCTGGGAGGGTTCCCCTTGAACCAGGATTTGGGGCAATATTTTTTATCTCACTTGTATCTTAGGTATGTCAGCACTCCTTGGAGATAAAATCTGGGGTGGGTTAGGAGTTTAGATTCAAACATTTTAACTGAGCATTTGAACCAGTCTTCTTCACACCTTCATTCCTTTCTTCTTTCCCATTTTTTCCTCCCTCCCTCCTTTTTTCCCTCCCACTTTCTCTTTTCTCTCCTTCCTTCCTTGTTCTTGCCCTTCATCCTTTTCTTTTTCCTGTTTACCTCCTCTAGCTCTTCCATCTTCTTTACATTTACTGTAGAAGCTTGCTTCTGTAAATTGTTTCCCTATATCTTTAAGATATAAATAGATTTAGAAAACCTTCTTCCAGATTTCAAACTCTACTGCCAAAGAATTGAATAGTAGTCATCTCTCTCTTTCTCTCACATACACGTACACACAAAACAAAACAAAAACAAAACACAAAAAGCAGACTTTGATTCTCTTCTTTCTATCTAGAATCAAATCTTTAATTTTACACATGGTCATTAAATTGGAGATATAGAAGATAAGAGAAATATATCAGTGAAGCTCAGTTTTTTTTTCAGTTACTGATGTTAAGAAAACAGGTTTTGACTAATAAAATAATGAAGTTTGGCCCTTGTATCACAAAACAAAGAAATAACATAATATTGATAAATAATTTTATATACTAACATTTGAATAACATTTTGTTTGATACTGGTATTGGTCAAAGAGTGCTTATTTTCTAGGTGCTAACCTTATATTAGTGTTTAACTTACACTTAATTAATTTCATTGATAAATTCACTCCTGGATTCTGTGAATTCATGAAGGACTAAAAGAGCTACCTGTGTTCAGTTTCTATTTTAACTCCCAAGAATAAGGTTCTAATAGCAGCATTAGAATGCCTCAAAATAGGTCAATTTACCAGAAATATGGAGGCAAGCAGACAGAAGGCACTTCCGTTCTCCAAGTTCTTTATATGGGCTTGAGAATAGGTGACATTGTGACCTAGATTAGTGTGAGCCTTCTGTTTCAAATGAGAGACTGAGAGACTTCCAATATGGGTTGAAAACTAAGATTGACCACCACAGCAATATAGGTAAAGTATAGTAAAATACTGGTAAAATTTTGTAAAATAGAATGGCAAAATTTTAAAGTGAAGATGGCAGTGCTTTGAGTTGATTTAACTGACTCTATGGAGAGGGTACATCACCCAATTTTACTGAAGGCACCAAACACTTTCTTGGGACCATATAGGAGATGGCAGCAATGTCAGATCCTAGCAACACTTCTTTGGTTTTCTTCTATTTCACTTACATCTAATTACCTGCTTACTTGTAGATGTTGACATGATGACCATCTATGGAGAATCTGTTTTCAAACGCATAAATAGCTCACCTACCTCATGCCTTTTCCAGATCAAAGGCACAAAGAATGACTGGACCTTTGTTTCAGCATTTTCCAATATCCTGCCTCATACTCATCAATGTGAACCTGAAATTTCTAGTCATTGTACTAAAGGTACATTCAGCTCTGAATCTAGAAACATCAAAAACTATTGAACAGCCCACCCCTCAAAGAGTGCAGGTGTGCATGATTTCCCTGCCACATACAAGTCCTTACTTGAGAAGGATTTGTTCTTGTAAAGCAAAATGTTTTCATACCAATTTTCAATACAAATGGGAGACAACAATCTATTATTCAATATAATTTGAACAGGTTTACTTTATTACAGACATAACTAGTTCTATTGTAACAAATACCTCTACTCAGGGAAGAGAATTAGAATCACTATACCTCAATATATGCTTCTCCCAAATTCTAACTTGATATAAAACACTCTGATCTGCTCCTCAGCATCTTCATATTTTGTTGATTTATTTTTGTTTTCTCTTTTCTTTTTTATTAGATATTTTCTTTATTTACATTTTAAATGTTATCCCTTTCCTTGCTTCCCCTCTGAAATCCCCCTATCTGATCCTTCCCCCTCCCTCCCCGGCTTACTAACTCACCCACACTTGCTTCTCTGTTCTGACATTCACCTATACTGGGGCATAGAGCCTTCAGAGGACCAAGGACCTTCCCTCCCATTGATATCTGACAAGGCCATCTTCTGCTACATATGCAGCTGGACACATGGGTCCTTCTTTGGTTTGTGGTTTAGTCCATTGGAGCAAAAATATGAAACAACCAACATCTTCATTTTTTAGTTAACTTGATTCCCATATTAAGGGACATATCCACACCTAGCTACTGGGGCTTCTGAACAGAGTGTCTTTGGTTCAAACTCCAGTTATATATAGGAAAATTAAAACAAACAAATAGTCAAACAGAATTGAAGCAATGGATTGATTTCTCAGCTACTTGCAAGTCTTATTTTCTTGAAATATATGCAAAGACAGAATTGTACTTCTAAACATACAGGAAGAGGACTACCCTCAGTATACATGTTAAAAGACAGAAAATAAAAAAAAAAAGCTCAGTATTTACTGAAAATGAGCCAATGTTGATCCCAATTTTGGGGGGCACTCTAGGGGCAGTTCCTTGGTAGGATTCCTTCTAGTATTTTTATTTAATAATAACAGTGTGACATCTCAAAATTGATGAAAAAGCCAACAACACTCTTTCAGCTTGACTGTGTGGAAATATGAAAATGCTTCTCATCTGGTTACTGAAAATTTATTTGTGTAAAGAGAGTATAAATGGAAACCTGAGTGTTATATGTGCAAATTATCAGGATCCCAGGTGCCAGTATTAACTGAGCATGCAAACTTAATTGCTTACAATGTTAGAACTTTCAGTCTGGAACTTTGCGTGGTGAAACAGCACTTAAATTTTAACAAACCATAAAACTCCTGACACCTGTACCTTATGTCTAGCGTGGGCAAGACATAATTTTAAATTTTTATCTTTGTGTTTGCTGGTCTTGTTCAGTGGATAGTGGTGCTTGATGGATGGCCTAAACAGCGTTGAATCACAACAATCTCCACAGTAAGTAGAAAGAGCATACACTTTGAGAATGTCTTCTGATCTCCACATGCATATTTAGTGCAGCTGCCAACCTATATGTCCACATCCCCTAAGGTAATTAAAGGGAAACATATATATTTAGATTTGTCCTTTAATTATTTGAAGTCTTTAATTAAAAAATATCAAGCTATAAACATAGGATTGTGTTTCATATATTAGCATTAAAGTATTTCAGATTTTGATTCTCCAATAAAGAAATTAAACGCCATACCTATTTGAATGAAATATTTATACATTAAGGCATTAGAAATTAAAAATCAATCCCAAAACGCTAAATATTTCATATTTTAATATGAACTTTTTTATTTTTAATAAGAATTTTTGGATTAACCAAAGTGTACGCTGTAACTAGACAACAGAGAAAACCCACATACAAATATACATACATGAAAATATACATGTGTATTTATACATATCTTACCCTACCTCATATCTAAACCATGGCCTCTGTTCTATAAATATACTAATTTTATTTTGTGTATATATATATATATATATGTTTATAAATATATATGATATGCTGTTTATTTTTATACTTAATTTACATAAAAGTATTTCGTTGTCAGGCAGACAGGCATAGTGGTATATTTCTACAATCTCTGATGTTTGAAAACTGAGATAAGGAAATTCTGGGTTGATGTCATCCTGGGCTACATTGATAAGTTTTATATATGTGTTCCATATATATGATGCGTGTAACATTTATAATTATGAAACAGAGGCCCTAGATTTGAGATGAGATTCTGGAGACTGTGAATTCTTAGAGTGAGGAATGTGAAGAGGGTAAATGATGCAATTATATTTTAATTAAAATTAAAACTCATTAAGAGAAAATTAGTAGAAGGAATACTCTTTATAATCTTCTTCCTATCTGGCATATCCACTTGTATTTAAATATAAAATCAAATGATCTTTTACCGAATTGCCCTTGCTAAAACATTATAATATGTCTTTATGAGGCTAGATTAAAATGTAGAATTATTGTGTGGCTTTTCTCTGTCTCAGAGAATGAGCTGTAGAGCAACATTATAGCTAAGTTTATCGATAAATGTAAGAACTCGATTCATTACTACCCAGCTGTGTTTGCTTAGCCAAGTGGTAATAATGGATTGCCGGAGAAACAAAAACAATGGTGTGTGGATTGACTGGGAAAACAGTATGCTAGTGAAGGACACATTGGAAAACAATTTGTAATTGTAGCCTCAATTAAAATTGCTAGGAAGTAAGAGAGCAAATGGATCTTGCTGGGCGGAAGTAATATAAACTCTCCAACTTTTACAGCACATCAGAGCACTCTCAAAATGTAAGGAAAGATACTCTATCATCAGAAATAAAACTTTGGACACAATGTGTTCATTCATTCATTCATTCGTTTTGAGAGAAATGCTTATTGAGCTGTTTTATACTCATTACTGAGCATTATGTTAACGTTTTCTCATCGATGTTGATGATCTAAAGCAAAGATCATCCCTATTTTATTAGAAGAATTGTCCCACCACAGGTGGCCTAAGTAAGTTTTTGTTGTATTTTGTTTTGGTTTTGGTTTTGGTTTGGTTGTTGTTTATTTATTTTTGTTTGGTTTGGTTTCTGTTACTTGTTTATAAAATTGCAAAGCTCAGAAATAACTGCAGTGTCCAAATTCATTAGAAAAAAAAAATCATAGATTACTTCTATTTTGCTTCAATTAGACTGCAGATCATGAGGGAAGCAATAAATCAAATTTTTTGATGAAGTCATTGTTTAACAATGTAATAAGTCAATGTTCAAAGGTGGTAGATTATAATAGTATCTATTATCACATGGGATTAACTAATTTACACAGAATGCCACTTAATTCATATTTGATTGAGGGATACAGAGAATTTGAGGTTATTTCATTAAGCCAGAATGCAATGTAACATTAGACCACTTACTTTCCCTTGTCTTGCATAGTCTATAATTGCCAATAACAGGCACAATCACTACTGCATCTCTTTTAAAAACTACTATGACTCTGTCTTGCAAATTTAAGAGTAACCTAAATTCTTAATGTTAATTCTGGTAGCCCATAATCTTACCAATGCATGTTGATAGGCTATAAATATAACAGTCTCCAAGTGTGTTCCGTCCTGAAAAAAAAAAAAAAAGCCACTTAAGAAAGGCTGTTTTGCAGTTTGGGGGATCATGTTGTACTTTGTTGCAGCATTTATTATGATATGGCATAGGATAGACTGTCTTCTAAAGGAGGTTTATCTTGGTTATTCTTAGGAATACGAAATGCTAAGTGTAGCATGTCATATAAAATCTATGTTGTTTTTTATTTCTGTTGTTTTTTGAGAACTTAAGTAAATACTTAATCACAATGCTTTGTTAGTTGTATTTTTATAATATAAAATACAAGATCTGTATTTCTATTATCGAGTTTATTTAAAAAATTGTGCATATACAGATATGCTTATTCTTGAGCACCATTAATTATTATCACTTTACAAGAAAAATCTTATAATACATTTTGTGACATATATATATATATATATATATATATATATATATATATATATATATATATATATGAACACATCAGTTACACTGACATTATTTCACACACTCTGCTTCTTAACATCCTTAAAAGAATTAAGGACTTTTTTTAAAGAACAGAATTAGAATTAGAGCATAACCTTAATTAACTCAAACTACTGTGATAGCCGTGATATAATTCAGAGGAACCCACCTGAGAAAATAGCATGAGCAAATAGCTGAATGATGAACACACACAGAAACTGTGACCAAAACGCTTTAAATATCGAATATAAACATATAAAATACCCATGTATGTATCAGTGACATAGGACAAGCATCCAGTATTCCAAGAATCAATGCTTACCTCTATAGTACCTTGATTGCTGTAACAATATTTGCAAATTGACACATTTAGATGAGTTTTAATTGTTCTTCCATCCTACAATCCACATAGACATGTCTGGGTAAAGGTGGTGCTAATCAGTTATATAAAGTTCAGCTCAAGTTATGCTTATTTGAGCAGGAAATGAATATTTTAGTGTAAAATACTATTATTTTAATTACTAAGCTGAGATTCCACAGAAAACAATACATCCACTATAGTTACCAAGTTTCTTGTAGAAAAATTGTTTTTTAGAGTGAAGAAAGAATACTGTAAAAACAATTTATTAACAAGAGGATGAAGTAAACTGTGGTACTATGGACTAGCACTGTAAGCAAAACATGGCTGTTCCAGATTGCTCTTATATAATATAACTTTGTTCAAATTCTCTTACCTGCTTTTAAATCATCTTACTAGTTTTCCTCTTTTTCTTTTGCCTCTTTTCTATCAGTTAACTCTTTCATGCTGAATAATTGCGCTCCTTAAAACTTTTTAAATTACTTGAGGCTTATAAAAAGCAATATGGGTCATGCTGATATGGCCATTATTACTGTGTGCTGTTTCATGATATGTAAGGGATAAGATGAGTATACTTTATAATATTTAACCAGTTTCTGCTATAAGATTAGTTAAACATGGCCAATAAGAGAACTCAGGAGATCAGTGGGAATCCCCCAACTCTGACAGACTGAGCTCAATCACTGAACCCCAACACTGGAAGGATGCAGATATTTCTTGCAATTTGTTCCCCGATCTCAAACATGCACATGAAACATTCATGGGGAAGAAGAGAGGGATATGCACAGAGTTTGAAAGTAAAGGTTACTCAATTCATTTAACATAGAGTGATTTCATTTCAATTTAAAATAAATCAATGTGAGATTTTTTTCTTTTTTTTCCATTTTTTATTAGGTATTTAGCTCATTTACATTTCCAATGCTATACCAAAAGTCCCCCATACCCACCCACCCCCACTCCCCTACCCACCCACTCCCCCTTTTTGGCCCTGGCATTCCCCTGTACTAGGGCATATAAAGTTTGCGTATCCAATGGGCCTCTCTTTCCAGTGATGGCCGACTAGGCCATCTTTTGATACATATGCAGCTAGAGTCAAGAGCTCTGGAATACTGGTTAGTTCATTATGTTGTTCTGCCTATAGGGTTGCAGATCCCTTTAGCTCCTTCGCTACTTTCTCTAGCTCCTCCATTGGGAGCCCTGTGATCCATTCATTAGCTGACTGTGAGCATCCACACTGTGTTTGCTAGGCCCCGGCATAGTCTCACAAGAGACTGCTACATCTGGGTCCTTTCGATAAAATCTTGCTAGTGTATGCAATGGTGTCAGCGTTTGGATGCTGATTATGGGGTGGATCCCTGGATATGGCAGTCTCTACTTGGACCATCCTTTCATCTCAGCTCCAAACTTTGTCTCTGTAACTCCTTCCCAGGGTGTTTTGTTCCCACTTCTAAGGAGGGGCATAGTGTCGACACTTCAGTCTTCATTTTTCTTGAGTTTCATGTGTTTAGGAAATTGTATCTTATATCTTGGGTATCCTAGGTTTTGGGCTAATATCCACTTATCAGTGAGTACATATTGTGTAAGTTCCTTTGTGAATGTGTTACCTCACTCAGGATGATGCCCTCCAGGTCCATCCATTTGGCTAGGAATTTCATAAATTCATTCTTTTTAATAGCTGAGTAGTACTCCATTGTGTAGATGTACCACATTTTCTGTATCCATTCCTCTGTTGAGGGGCATCTGGGTTCTTTCCAGCTTCTGGCTATTATAAATAAGGCTGCTATGAACATAGTGGAGCATGTGTCCTTCTTACCAGTTGGGGCATCTTCTGGATATATGCCCAGGAGAGGTATTGCTGGATCCTCCGGTAGTACTATGTCCAATTTTCTGAGGAACCGCCAGACTGATTTCCAGAGTGGTTGTACAAGCTCAAAGGGAGGCTTCAAAGCCTGGCACTATTACTGATGCTATGATGTACTTACAGAAAAAGGAGCCCACTGAAATGCACAAGCCTCTGAAAGAGTCAGATAAAGACACCTACACCCATCCAATGGACAGAAGTCGGGGAATCCTCTGGTTGAATCAGGGAAAAGCTGGAAGAAGCTGATGAAGAGGAAGACATCATAATAAGACCAGCAGTCTTTACTAGCCCGGGCCTCCAAAATCTCTAAGACACTGAGCCACAAACCAGGCAGTATACACCAGCTGATATGAGGCCCCTGACATACACATACAGCAGAGGACTGCCTGGTCTGGCCTCAATAAGAGATGACACCCCTAACACTCTAGAATCCCCACGGAGTAGGGAGGACTAGTGGGGTGTGGGTGGTGGGGACATCCTTTTGGGGATGAGGGAGGAAGAATGAGATGAGGAATATTTAGAGTAAGGATCGGGAGAGACATAAAGACTGGACTGTTAAAAAAAGATAAAAGAGTAATAATAAAAGAAAGAATTGAAAAATATTAACCGTACTTAAAGCTAAGAGAGGAGTGGCAACTGAGTTGACCAGGAACTGGTATAGCATATTTGCTGTGCTTTGGAGATATTTTAATCTTCAAATCCTATGTTCCTGATTGAAACTCTTTACAGTGTCATATTATTCCTTGTGAAAAATCAGATTACAATGAAGGCAGACTCAGGAGTAATACTCAGAATGGGAAATAGTAAATATTCACTTTTCCACGTTTCTATCCTGGAGATAGCTCATTTTTGCTTAATATAAAAAAGTTGTATATTGGTAGCCAACTATCATTTACTTTTCTTTTTAAAAATGACATCTTAAGTAACTTTTGCATAGCTATTGTTATAGCCCTTTTTATCTAAGACACAAAATTAAGTACTTAATTGCACTTATTTTGGTTGTGAGGCTAGCTTTTAACAGCTGTGCTACCTCTCTGGCCCTCTTACTTACACTTAACTGAATATGGAAAAACATACAACAGAAGACATACAGATATCTCTCTCAAAAGATTTTCTTTATTAAGTTTAAGAGAGAGTTTCAGCATTCTTTACTTTTTAAAAGTAAACATTTGGAGATGTTTTCATGTAAATATTTTTAAAGCATGAATTAGGCATTTCTAACCTGTTGCCAAAAATAATTCTGAATGCTGCTCTACACAGAATAATAAATTTACTTAGCTATTAGGAATATTTTAATCATTTTTATTTTGCAATTCTCTAGTGGGATTTTCAGACTGAAAATAGAACACTGAGATATTTTACTAAGAAGCAAGTTAGGGTTAGAAAAAGCTCAGGCAATTAATATCCAAACACTTAGCCTGACTCAATGGGTTTTGCTTTATATACCATTTTAGATTCCATTCCATCATATGGTGATATACATTCCCATTGCTTATTTTACCTCAATAAGGCCATGACATTGTGACATTGTGGTTGCAAGAATGTTACAAGAATCCATTGCTTTTGAGAGCTAGGAAGGAGAAATGGAAACCATATGCATATGACAATGATATTTCTATTTTACAAAAGGCTCTTAGTACAACTCTTTTCACAATCTTGCATATGAACTTTTCAGATGACAACTACTTGAGTTGCAATGTTGTATGTACCTAACATACAATAGGAGAAATCATTAATGAAGAAACTTGTTTTGGGATTAGTTGTTCTGCTCACTCTCTGAGAGGAGCACTCACTGTTTCTCAAGGTGGATTCACACTTTACTTCATGCCTTAGCCTCCCAGATGCATAGGTGAGAAATTTGTACCACACTTTGCAGAATTTTAGTGATTAACAAAAATGATACAGCAAAAATTTTATGAGAAATTAAAAGGAAGATTAAATAGTAAGTTTCTAATTGCTCTGTAGAAGTTTTTCTGAATCTCACCACTTCCTCAAGAACATGACAACAAAAGTGACATTTCCAGATAAGGGAAAACTTGTACATTTAGTCCAGTCCCCTTCAGCTTATGGAAACTAGAAGTATACACTTCTTAGGAACAATAATCTGACAAGCCACCTGCCAGAAGACATTCTCCAATTCACTAAGCAGTCTAGAATAGTTTGGTCTGTCATGATTCCATTTCTGGGGCTAGAAGACAGGTGCAAGATGCATCTCCACCAGAAAAGTTTGTCACATGATACAACTTAGCATTTTTATAACATCAGCATTATTCCTAGTACCATTCTGGCATTGAGAACTTAGAATCTTCCTCTAGACATGGTTCTTAATCTTTATGGATACCTAAAAATGTCAATCCTGAAGTCAGTGACAGAATCAGCATGAGTAGCAATGGGGAAAATCCATTTGGTTGAGAGAAGGGAGCAGAAGAGGAAACAAAGGCATTAGAGCTTTTTTACCTCCATGTGCTTTTTATATGGACTGCTACACAGGATGCCTCCCACAATCATGGGACAAGGTCAGGGTGGTACTCCCTTGGTCCCTGAAGGCAATCTGGGTTAGGTTCAGGTAAGAATTCTTAATCAACTGTTTCTATATTGTGGCAATTTAGCTTTAAAGTTAAAGTAATCTAACATTTAAATTTAGTCAGAAGTTCCTAGTATAGAAGCATTGTCTGAAGAGACAAAGCCTTGAGATTTTAATTTAGTGTATTTTAATTATTGTTTACACTACTGATCAGGCTAATAATAGTTCCTAGCTAATATTTTTTTTAAGATCCATGGCTATAGTTAAGTTTATCAATCATCTCCTTACATAGGGCTAACAATGTAATAAGAAAATCTTTTTTATTCTCTACTTCCTTAAAAGATCCATAATCATACAATATTTATCAATCAGTAGCAACTGGGAGCTACCCACATAGGAAATGGCATGCACTATCTTCACTGGGAAAAAAAATCACTCATAAAAATAAGTATATACCTTGTAAAAGTAAATGTGACCTGAAATGATACTAGAGTGATACAGCAATGAATGGCCATCATGCACTTGGTGAATACTTGATGATTTACATGTTGATCTCCATAATAGCTTTAGGATCCAACAAACTAGCATTCTGGATTCTCTTATCATGTCTTTCTTGTCTTTAAACACTTCATAATTTATCATTTTCATATGTTTTTATCCTGGAACTTTAATTCTTTTTCTCTTTCCTGGAGTTGACTGCTATGGATGATTTGTTTTATTTAATTTCTGCATTGCCTTTATTTACGTTAAATTTCTTCATGTGTAATGTCTGATTACCCATCAGATATAATTACAGCAGGCAACTTGGAATTCACCCTCCTGAAACAATCAATCTGCTGCAGTCGAAAGCATCGCACCTTTACCTAATCCCATCATAATGCTGTCAAAAAGACAAGACATACTGCCACAAATTAATTCATAGTGTTTGTATGATATTAGCATTATTTCTTATATCTGTAAGTAAGAACATAAAGTCATAAAAGAATCAAATGAGTTAAGGCCTCAGAAAACTCACCTTTAATTACTGAACATTTGTGATTATAATTTGGTTGGTTATGACAGCTTGTCCTCTCACATTCTAATACTCAAGACCCTGCATAGGAACAGTGGTGGAATGAATTGAAGAGACATGTTTTCTTTTCTGTTGGAGCATTGTCATTTCACATCATAGTCACAGCCAGGGACATGTGAAGGAGAAGTTTCTGGTTGTGTCATGAGAAGCAGACTTATGTAGTATTTTGTAGAGGTAAACTCAGAGTCTTTTTTTTTTTTTTTTTTTTTTTTTTTTTGCTAAGGCAAGACCAGTGGGAGGACATGTGATGTTTGGAGAGTGTATAAATGAGACTCAGTGGATAGTGATGGTGTACTTGCATAGAAAGCCTTGTAATGCTTTCTTGGTCTGGCATCTTAGTTTATTTTCACTTCTTTAAGAAAGGCATGGCAGATAACTTCTCCTGGTATACAAGGTGGTTCTTCTTATGACCCCTGTTGACTCATGCCAGTTTGACAGAAACCTATTTGTCTTTTCTGGATCTTGGCACTGCTGCTGATTCATATTTGGTATCCTGATGCTACTAAACCAATTCATGAATATATAGAAAGTAAAAAAAATTTTAGTATAAACACCATGATAGACATGTCTGACTAATATTTTGACACTTCAGGAGAGTGACACTTTTATGTTGTACACATATATGTATTAATATGTGAATTTGATCTTATAAAATCCCACTGGGATATACAGACAATTAGAAGATGCAAATGTACTGAAATATTCTGTGACAAATGAACAAAAATAATATTTTAGAAGTTTGTATGCTAATAAATACCCCAATATTCATAGAAAACTAGAAATATTGCTTGAGTAATGATTAATACATAGACCAAGAGATGATCTAACTTGAGACAGGGAAAGTGGTGAATGGCTATCTATTTATTCATGATGATAAAAGATTTAGTTGAAATGCATGTACATGAGAATTTTGAATTGTTATCCCAACTCATTAAAATATAAATGAAATGTTGAACACTTTTATAACTGAGCAGTTAATATACAGATGGCAATAAAAATTCATTTGCTTTCCAAATATGTATGACTAACTACATACCGTTCATTCTTTGTATGTCTTGTTTGAAGAGAATAAGTGTTTGAGGAGTACCATATTATATTTTTGAACTCAATAAATTGCTTTATTGGTAAATGGGAAGCATCAAGTTATTATTTGTCATTGGCATGCAGAGGCATTGATTTTAACTTGGGCATGGAGAGACATTCTCTTTTAGGAGAAAGCCATGATTTTATGGAGAAATATCTGATCAAAGATATTTTAACTTTCAATATAACTTTCTTAAATACACTGGAAGGGCAGCCATGAATGGTGACAAATATCCTCCATTTTAAAATGTTAATAATATATTAATATCTATTTGTATTCTCATGAGCATTGAGGGTCAGTGATTTTCATTTAATGACAAGGGTTCTAGGAAACTATTAAATGATGATATAAATTTTTCATGATTTAAAAATACTTACAGAGATTTTAATTGCTCTATAATATTTAATACACTATTCATTTTACTTGTCTCTGAACATTTAACTACTAAGTAATTACTACACAGAGTGTAATAAAAAATTGTAGTCAAATTAAAACAAGAGAAATTTTGTGTTTGATAGAAGAAACTAATCTGGCCTGGCATTTGATCATTTAAGCTAATTATTTTAAATAATATTCATCATTCTTATTTTTTGCATTGTTGTAATTCTTAGCAAACATACTTATTTGCATGTCACCAATACTCTGAATTCTTGTTCTAAGAAAGTGTAGGTGTTATTAGAGGAAAACATGTGATGTGATGATTGGTTTAAAAAAAAAAACTTAGAATATGTTTCAGTACACAGTCTCTTTAGTATTTTAGATAAATCAAACACTTCCCTTGAAGATGTGCTATCTTTCAGAAGTACTGTACAGCTTTTGCAACAGCTGGGATCAGATAATTGAGTTAGATGCCTTGTGGGTGATAAATCTAAGTTAGATTCATCCATGATTTATGCAGAGGATAAGGTAGAAAGACAAAACAAAAGAAAACTAAATAAAGAATAACAATTTTCTTTGGAGGCAAATACATAAGTGAGGGAAAAAATACAATTTTTCCCATCTCTTGTTTTTTTCTTTTCTACACTCCATGTTACTTGTCAGAAATTCTGCTTTACTGTCATATACCTTTGAGATTTCTTCTGTGTTGATGACAAAAGGGCAAATTCCCCAGGAACTGTGGCCTCATATGGAAAGTGGCTTGTGGTCTGGCCACAATGAACAATGATGCAAGGTTTAGAGCAAAGGAATAGACATCATTGTCTCCCAGATGCAGAAGTGAGTGGCTATGATGAACATGAGTTCAAGAGCTCCTTGGGTAATTCTAGTAAGCATCTCATGTGTTAATGAACATGATTTCAATGGAAGGTAGAGTTTCCCAAAGACGAATAACAATGAAAAGGCCTTCTGGACACACACACACACACACACACACACACACACACACATATATATATATATGGGAATTTATTTCTCTGGGTATTTTCACATAAGTTCTGGGAACTGAATTTGGGTTTTTTGCAAGAGCTGTGTTCCACTTTAAATATTTTTTATTTATTTAAATTTCATACATTATATAATTGTAGAATTATATGCATGTATTTGTAGGGGTATAAGCATGCTGTGCATGAAAGGTTATATTTTTATTATTAATTTATTATTTACTCACTTTATATAGGGGTTGCTCACACATTTGTATAGTAATATGAATTCATGTGGCTATTACAGGCTAACTTCTAGAAGTCTGTTCTTTTTTCCAACTTCTTGAGGACACTCTTATATCTGAAACTTCAGAAGAGACTTCAGATAAGTACTTCTGGGTGAGCCTCATGTCTCTGCTCCCTACACTGAGGTAGGAGCATTGGGATTACAGAAGTTTAATATAAGTTAAGTGTAGAATAAGGTGGGTCATCAGGCTTACATGGATAGTCTTTCTATTCACAGCACCATCACTCTTTGATCACAAACAGTTACATTTTTCTGCTAGTGTCCTCTACTAAACACCTTCTCTTTGGAAGCAATTGCTCCTTATTGTATATTTACAAATTGTGGCCAATAACTGGCCTATAACATGTATAACAGGTTTCATCTATGCTTTTAGAATCTAATATTACATATTATTAGATACAAAATAATTGAATATAATCTTCTCATAAACATGGACTCAATTTCCGATGTTTCAGTTATTAAGGTAAAATTCAAAGTCTATTTATGGACACGCTGAAGACTGCATTCTGAACACCAGTGACAGCAGCGACATTCCTTCAGTGTGGCCTGATTTCATGCATTAAAGGCAACTCCTGCAAAATCTCTATCTGCAGAGCTGATGCCTGCAACACCGTTAATGAGGACAGATAGTATTTTATTCTACCATATCACCGGAAACTAAAAGTACAAGTGCTTTGAGAAGCAGCAGATTGATTTATATTTATTCTGTGCTGTAAAGGACTGAGATCAAATCCTTTCCTACAAGGAGGTTTTGTTAGGAGGGAATTACAATTCTGCAAAGGAACAAAAGTGACTGTTCCTGAGGGAAGGGAGGCTGTTAGCAAGAGAATTATTTTCACTCAGGGGCATTGTTCCCACTTTCAACATTTTGCCTTAGGATACATGATAAGAACCCTTCTTTCATAATCATTCAGCAGAAGGAAGTGCCAGTGTATTTTGAATCTGAGAAAGCAAAGTGCTAATGCAAGTATTATAGTCGCACTCTGAAATATATTTTACTATTTATGATATACCTTTTCCCTTAGCAGATGGAAGACCTTGCTAAAATATTTTTCTAATTCTTTGTCATTTCTTTTACAGCTGTAAAATAAATAGAAAATGCAGGACTCAGAATATTAATTCAACACATTCCTGTATCACAAGACTTCAGAGGCTTTCAAATGAATTTACATGTCCTACAAATACAAAAAGCATTCTCTGAGTTGTATATTATTGATTTAGTCATCACCACCACCACCACTACCATCATCATAATCACCATCATCATTATCATCATCATAATAATAATAGTTATGTCAGCCTCTTCCTTTAATTCCAGCCAGCCCTCCTGAAGCAGGAGAATCTTTGAATCCACGTTCAACCTGGGCAATAGTGTGACATAATCTTTCAAACCAAAAAAGAGTATTAAACCCAAGAGAGTTGTTTCATGTTCATATGATATTTGATTAAAACAACTGTTTCTTTTTTAAGAACTACTTGGTTTTTTTATAGAATATTTTATTTATTTACATTTCAAATGTTATTCCCTTTCGCCATTTCCCTTGAAGAAATCCCCTATCCCATTCCCCCTTCTCCTGCTTTTATGAGGGTGTGCCCCCACCCACCCAGTGACCCATTTCTAGTTCCCTGCCCTTGAATTCCCCTACACTGGGGCATCCAACTTTCACAGAAGCAAGAGCCTCTTCTCCCATTAATGCCCAACAAGGCCATCCTCTGCTACATATATGGCCGGAGTTATGGATCCATCCATGTGTACTCCTAAGTTGTTGGTTTAGACATTGGGTGCTCTGATTCGATGATATTATTGTGCTTCCTACAGAGTTGCAAACCCCATCAGCTCCTCAATCCTTTTCTAACTATTTCATTGGAGACCCTGTGATCAGCTCAATGGTTGTCTACAAGCATACATCTCTGTATAAATCAGACTCTCAGGAGACTATCAAGTTCCTGTCAGCATGTGCTTCAAAGTAATCCCCATCAAAATTCCAACTCAATTTTTCATAGATCTAGAAAGAACAATTTGCAGATTCATTTGAAATAACAAAAAGCCAGGATAGCAAAAACGATTCTCAACAATAACAGAACTTCTGGGGGAATCACCATCCCTAACCTCAAGCTGTAGTGACAAAACTGTAGTGACAAAACCTGCATAGTATTGGTACAGAGACAGGCATGTAGATGAATGGAATAGAATTGAAGACACAGAAATGAAACCACACACTTATGGTCACTTAATCTTTTACAAAGGAGATAAAAATTATCCAGTGGAAAAAGACAGCATTTTCAACACATGGGGCTGGTTCAACTGGAGGTCAGCATGTAGAAGAATGCAAATCAATCCATTCTTCTCTCCTTGTAAAAAGTTCATATCCAAGTGGATCAAGGACCTCTACATAAAACCAGATACACTGAAACTAATAGAAGAGAAAGTGGGGAAGATTCTCAAATACATGAACATGGGAGAAAGTTTCCTGAACAGAACACAAATGGCTTATGCTTTAAGATCAAGAATTGACAAATGGGACCTCATAAAATTGCAAAGCTTCTGTAAGGCAAAGGACACCATCAACAGAACAAAACAGCAACCAACAGATTAGGAAAAGATCTTTACCAATCCTACATCTGATAGAGGGCTCATATCCAATACATACAAAAAAACTCAAGAAATGAGATTCCAGAAAAATCAAATAACCCTATTAAAAACAGGGTACAGAGCTAAACAAAGCAGTCTCAACTGAGGAATACCAAATGACTGAGAAGCACCTAAATAATGTTCAACATCCTTAGTCATCAGGGAAATGCAAACCAAAACAACCCTGAGATTCCACCTCACATCAGTCAGAATGGCTAAGATCTAACACTCAGGTGACTGGAGATGCTGACAAGGATGTGGAGAAAGAGGAACACTCCTCCATTGTTGGTGGGATTACAAGCTGGTACAACCACTCTGGAAATCAGTCTGGCAGTTCTTCAGAAAATTGGACACAGTGAGGACCTAGCTATACCTTTCCTGGGCAAGTACTCAAAAGGTACTCCAACAGATACAATGATACATGCTCCACTGTGTTCATACCAGCTATATTTATAATAGCCAGAAGATTGAAAGAATCAATACTTCCTTGAACAGAAAAATGGATACAGAATATGTGGTACATTTACATAATGGACTACTACTCAGCAAATCAAAACAATGACTTCATGGATTTCTTAGGCATGTGTACGGAACTAGAAAATATCATGCTGAGTGAGGTAACCCAATCACCAAAGAACACACATGCTTTGCACTCACTCATAAGTGGATATTATCCCAAAAGCTCAGTATACCCAAGATAAAATTCACAGACCATATGAAGCTCAAGAAGAAGGAAGATCAAAGTGTGGATGCTTTGGTCCTTCCTAGAAGTGGGAACAACATACTCACAGGAGCAAATATGGAGACAAAGTGTGGAGCAGAGTCTGAAAGAAAGGCTATCCAGAGACTGTCTCACATTTGACTCCATCCTATAAACAGTCACCAAACCCAGATACTATTGTGAGTGCCAAGAACTACTTGTTATACTAAATTGATACTGTTTTTCCTAATTGTTAGTCTATAAAATAATATGAAAGAGTGAACTTGATTCCATTTACCAAACCACAAATAAAATCCTGTCTAAGTCATTTGGAAATTAATCTAAATAAATTATTAAGGGAGATTCCATAACATCTATATTACTTCCCACATCATTTTCATTATAACTGTAAATGTAGGTATAAATGACAGCTATTACACTTCTTGATGTTCACAGCAAACCCCTGAGGTTAGAACTTCAACTTTTATTACTTAAAATTCCCTACTCTACTTTGCCCCAAAGTTGGGCTATGCAGATAATCTTAACTTTCTCTACATTAAGCTTCTCCATGATCTTGCTGTCCCTTAGTTTCATTGGTATGGTTGATCTAAATTATCAGGGGATTTGGAATCATCCAGGAAATACACAACTATAAGTGCGTTTTCAGAATTTTTTGTTAATTAATTATTTTTTCACACTCTATACTTTATCACCACCCCAGATCTACCCTGAGACTGCTCCACAACCTATACCTTCTTCCCACCTACCTGTCTCCATGTGGATGTCTCCATCCCCTTCCAATTCCCTGGGACCTCCAGTCTCTTGAGGGTTAGGTCCATCATCTCTTAATGAACACAGACTCAGAAGTCCTCTGCTGTATGTGTGTTGGGGGTTTCATATCAGTTGGTGTATGCTGCCTGGTTGGTGGTTTAGTGTTTGAGAGATCTCAGGGGTCCAGAATAATTGAGATTGCTAGTCCTCCTACAGGATCATCCTTCTCCCAGACTTCTTTCAGAGACACCTAATTCAACCACAGGGGTCAGCAGATTCTGTCCATTGGTTGGGTGCAAATATCTGCATCTGACTCTTTCAGCTACTTTTCATTTTTTCAGAAGACAGTCATGATAGTTCCTTTTTTTGTGAGTGCTCCATAGCCTCAGTAATAGTGTCAGGTCTTGGGACATCCCCTTGAGCTGGATCCTACTTTGGGTATGTTGCTAGACCTTCTTTTTCTCAGGCTACTCTTCTTTTCCATTCCTGTAATTCTGTCAGACAGTAACAGTTATGGGTCGGTGTTTTGACTGTAGGATGGCAAACCCACCCCTCACTTGATGTCCTGTCTTCTTGGAGGAGGTGGTCTAAATTCCCTCTCCCTAATGTCAGGCATTTCATCTGAGGTCCAGTCTTTGAGTACTGAGAGTCTCTTACCTCCTAGGTCTCTGGTGCATTCTGGGGGTAGGGGGCTCCCCCAAGCTTCTATCTCCTGAGGTTTCCTGTTTCCATTCTTTATACTGGCTCTCAGGGCTTTAGTCCTTTTCCCTCGCCCAATACCAGATCAAGTTCCCCTCTATCCCCCACTCCACCCAGTCCACTTTCCCTCCCAGGTCCCTCCCTCCCTCCCCACTTGTGGTAGCTTTCTTCTCTCTCTTAAGTGGGACTGAGGTGTTGTTACCTCAGTACTTCAACTTGAGTTCTGTGGATTGTATTGTGGGTATTCTGTACTTATTATTTATTTATTTGTTTATTTATTTATTTATTTAGGCTAATATCCACTTATCAGTGAGTACATACCATGGACCTCATGAAACTGGATAGCTTCTGTAAGGCAACTGACATTGTCAATAAGACAAATCAGTAACCTACAGATTGGGGAAAAAAAAAAAAAACTTCACTAACCCCACATCTGATACAGGACTAGAAATTGTCATCTTACCAAAAAAAAAAAATCTATACAAGGAAAATAATCCCCATCAAAATTCCCACTCAATTCTTCATAGAGTTAGAAAGAGCAATTTGCAAATTCATCTACAATAACCAAAAATCCAGGATATCAAAAACTATTCTCAACTATAACAGAACTTCTTGGGGAATCACCATCCCTGACCTTAGGCTGTATTACAGAGCAATTGTGATAAAAAAAAAAAAAAAACCTGCATGGTGTTGGTACAGAGATGGACAGGAAGATCAACGGAATAGAACTGAAGACACAGAAATGAATCTGCACACTTATGATCTTTGACAAAGGAGCTAAAACCATCCAGTGGGAAAAAGACAGCATTTTCAACATATGGAGTCCTTTCAACTGGAGGTCAGCATGTAGAAGAAAGCAAATTAATCCATTTTTTAAAATTAATTAATTAATTAATTAATTTTAAGATTCCATATTTTATTCCCCGTGTAGTTTGCCTTACAGAAGTTTTGCAATTGTAAGAGGTCCCATTTGTTGATTGTTGATCTCAGAGGAATATCCCTGTTGTTTGTTGGCCTGGGTGACTGGAGTCTGCCTCTTTTGTCCCTGGGTTCCTTCAGGTCTCCTGGTAAGCTTGCAGCCTTTGCTGTAGCAAACTACCTGTGGGGCCTTCCAACTGAGGGCTTTTCACAGGGGCAGAAAAGCTGATCTGTTCCCCTGGCTGCAGATATCCTGGGAGACCTTCAGACTGTTGGGTCTCCAGTCATCATTCAAGCTGTTGTCCAACTGCTCTGATTTCATCCCTTCCTCAAATGCTCTGAGTGCAGGGAGTACTCAACTTCTCTGAGTGCAGTGGGCCACCTAGGATGGATTAGGATACTGTCACTTCACTGGAGCAGACCAGCTAAGAGTTTGTGCCAGCAGAAAGGACCAAGCAGAGGAAGTGGTGGAAGGGGAGTAATATTTGAGAGGGTGGGGGTTTGAGTGGTTGATAAGTCCTGAGTCCACTGGGCTCCCAGCAGAAGCTCTGGGACTCTGGAGGAGGGGAGAAGGGTGGTTCTTACCAACTGATCTGAATTTAGTAGGTCCTCTAGGATAGATCAGGATATGATGTCTTCACTGGAGTGGACCAGCTAAGAGTCTTCCTTTCCAACATTCCAAGACTCCCAAACCACAAGGCAGTCACTGATTTCCACAGAAGTTGGTCAGAATTGGGGAGTTTAAATTAGACTTATGTTTCAACATTTTAATTGGATATTTTTATTTACATTTCATATGCTATCCCTTTTCCCAGTTACCCCCTCACGAATCCTTATCCCATTCCCCCTCGCCATGCTTCTATGAGGGTGTTCGTCCCACTTACCCACCTACCCACTTACATCTCCTCTCTCTGCCATTCCCCTATACTGGGGCATTGAGCCTTCATAGGACCAAGGCCTGTCCTCCCACTGATGCAAGATAAAGGCCACTATCTCCTACATATGCAGCTAGAGCCATGGATCACTCCATGTGTACTCTTTGTTTGGTGGTTTCATCCCTGAGAGCTCTTGGGTTTCTGATTCATTGATATTGTTGCTCCTATTACGGGGTTGCAAACTCCTTCATCTCCTTTAGTCATTTTCCTATCTCTTTCATTATGGCCCCGTACTCAGTTCAATTGTTGGCTGCAAGCATCCACAGCTCTATTTGTCAGGCTCTGGCAAAGCCTCTCCAGACAGTTTTTGTAGATTGTTGTCACCAAACACTTTCTCACATCTGCGATTGTGTCTGGGGTGTTGTCTGTATATGGGATAGATCCCCATGTCGGGAAACCTCTGGATGTTCCTTTACTTAAGTCTCTGCTCCATACTTTGTCCCCATATTTCATGGCATTTTGTTCCCCCATCTAAGAAGGACTGAAGCATCCACACTTTGACCTTCCTTCTGGTCTGTGAGTTGTATCTTGGGTATTCTGAGCTTTTTGTCTAATACCCAATTGTCAGTGAGTACCTCCCCTTGAGCTGGATCCCATTCTTATCTCCTTGTGCAAAGCTCAAGTTCAACTAGATCAAGGACCTCCACATAAAAACCTGGTACCCTGAAACTAATAGAAAAGAAAGTGGGGCAGAGCCTTGAGCACATGGGCACAGGGGAAAATTCCCTGAACAGAACACCAATAGCTTATGCTCTAAGATCAAGAATTGAAAAATGCAACCTTATAAAGTTGCAAAGCTTATGTAAGGCAAAGGACACTGTTAATAGGACAAAATGGCAACCAATAGATTGGAAAAAGATCTAGGGTTATCGTGAAATAACGACCACCTAAGTGATTCTCAGTCATATAAGACTATGTGTTTTGCCAGATAAAGCTCAGGACTAAGTTATGCAAATGCTCTGAGACTCCTTCAAAGGAACAAGCACATATAATCTCAGATAACAATCACTGACAAAAGGCTACTTCAAGACCTTGGTGTCATCACTCAGAATGCATGTCAGCTTCAATGGCTTTGCTAAAACTCTGCTACAATTAGTAAATAAATCAGTTTGAAATCATAATAGTGCACCAAAAATTAAAACATACACTGGTATGTTATATAGAAGAAAAAGGATTTTTCCTACTAAAAGTTGAAATTTTAAAGCTACTTTCCAAAGAATAAGTTAATATTTGAACAAAGGCATATTAAATTAGGTATGAATACATTATGATCTGTTATTCATAGGTGGATTTGTTTTAAGGTACTTTTGCTCATTCCATGTTGATAGGCATATTTCATAGAAAGATAGACTAGATTGTATGTAATTGCATGTGCTAATCTGTAATGCAGCCATATTATGATACTGTGTATTACACATCCTTTGCATCATTTGCAATGAACTAGAGACTCATGTCCCTTTATATGTTAGAGGAATCTGAATTCATCTTGGTATGTTTTATTTTTCAGAGGAAACTGGAAGTGTCTTAAGATCTATGAAACTGAGTGTTAACCTATCACCATATTTGTGCTGAATTAAATCAGACACAATATATGTGAATATATTATACTAGGAATAAACACATTTATTTATTTATTTATTTATTTATTTCCTGTAAGTATGTATAAAGTGTGTATGCAGTCTCATATAAATTAAGTATGAATGTTCTGAAAAATATGTCTTCATGTGAGTTCACTACTGTATGAAGAACACAGAGTACTCTTACACAATCTAAGGTGACTCTGATTATACGGAGCAACACATTTTCTGAACACCATTGCCTGATGATCAGTTTTAAATGTCACCATTACACAAGTTAGAATAACCTTAGGAGAATCTCAGTGAGCTCAGTGTCTAGATCACCATGGCCTTTGAGCATATCTATGAGTAATTATCTTGATGTATGTTTACTGTTGTTAAACCAACCCACTGTGTGTGACACCATTACTATGCGCAAGAACTCTTTAAGTATATGGGAGTGACTCAAAACACATAAGCAATCCTGCATTTATCATCTCTCTGCCCTTGAATATGAATGTGTTAAGATGAGCTGCATCAAATTTCTGCCTTGATGTACATAGTCTATGATGGACTGTAACTTAGGTTTTTGAGATTAAAAACAAACAAACAGAGAAACAAAAAGAAAAATCTTTAAATTAGTTTTGAGAGGGTATTTTATTCCAGCAACAGTTTTAAACACAATGTTAGAGATGTTGTCATCATTGAGCTAAAGGTCATTATCTGATGTATTACTGCATTATCCTCCTAATATTAAGCACATTAATATTATATTATTTATTGTTGACTTCAACTGAAAACTCGGGAGTTAAAATTAAAGCTCTTTAGAGTGAGATTAAGTGTCCCTGTTCCAAGAATGGGTAAGAGCTGATACAGGGATTGGTCTAGGGAGTTTTCTTAGATTAAATATGCTAAAATCTGTGTTTCACTGTCTATTGTATAACAACAGATATCTTTAAAATGTAAATAGTTTTTAATCATGCATTTATATCAATTTATTTTTAATACACTTATTTATTCACACACATATAATCATTTAGCCCCTATCTATATATAATAATCTATATTTTCAAATACTATTTAAATTAAAATACAAAAAAATTATAGAGAAGCAATGATTTCTAGTTCTAGTGCTATAGTTTACAGTTAACAATTATGTGTATATTCATACCATTGTATTCATGAGACAGGAAGAAACAATGAAAAAGCAGAGTGATTAAGAAAGTGACTTAGCTGGTATAGTGATTACCTGCCATGCAGATTGTCCTAGATTCATTCCCTAAAAATGCATAAAATCCAGTGTGATACCACATGCCTAAATCCCAGCGCTTGGCAGGTCAAGAAAGAAGTTCAAGGGCTTATTTGGCTTAGTAGTGAAACTAAAGCTAGCATGCACAACAGGAGAGAAGGACAGACACTGCTTCTTGTAGTTGTTTTCTTTTCCTTGTGGCCTAAGTCATCTTGGTACAAGTCATGGTGTGCTATGTTTCTAACATCCACAACTTACTCCAACCAATTAATGTTCACTTCTGTTCCTGTCAATTTTATTACATTGCAGTCCAAAGGTGTTTCCTGACTGCATGAATACACAGTTATGCAAATAAAATCTAACTAGAAATGGCCACTAAGTTATATCTTGTGACTTCATTTGCATCTACTGGGGCCACTCTCCATCTCAGAAACAGTGGCTTCTATAGCCAGAATACATTTGTATTAACATTAGGGATTTTCTGAGGAATTTCTACTACATGATAATTCTGACAAATAGGAGATCATTGAAACAGAACATGCCATTATGCTGTTACCAGAAACCAAGATATGGATGCCTCTCAGGTGAGAGCAGGGAACATCTTGATGAATGTCAGGCTTCATTGCCAGTAGGTAAATAAATGAATCTCAGCTTTAGTCATTTCTCACTTAGCTCATGAGTGATGAGCTAGCACAGAAAACAAATTCCTTTTAGATTGCTTCCCAGTCGATCAGAGCATAATCTCTTTGATACTTTGGTGTTTTATAATCCATATTTTGTATTTTTTAATCTGTTCTTCTGATCTAGACATTGCTTCTGACTTATCATTTTAGACTCCCCTATAAATTGAGTTCACATTACTTCTGTAGGAACGATGTTCACCTATATCAAATGAACACTTCAAATAGATGTTCTGACTTCATTTTCAACTGATTTAAACCAGCAGCTGGTCTCCAATTTTCACATTGAATGTTTCTGCTTTAAAATGCCACAGCCAAAAGTAATACAAAATTTGTTTTTGTTAATTCTCCTGAGATTTGATATACTGCAACTAGGGTTTGGGTAAAGGAACATTCATATTTAGTTCTTCAGAGAATTTAAAATTATTTTCTCTTAAAAATGGAGAACAATTTCAAGTGATGTGCATGCATACATAAATTTAAACTGCCTATATGCAGCCAGAATATGATCACACAAGGCAAGAAGATTATATTTTATAATTGAAGCTTTTTGCATTGAATGTATTTTCCTACATCATATTTATGCCATTTAAAATATCAAAATTCAGGAACCCTGCATAAGTGGGCACATAATAAAAAGACTCTATTTTTTATCATGAAAATAAATAGTAACATGATTTTCTTCTATATGTTGTTATTGTATGTATAAGCAATCATCAAAAATATGTGCTTGATAATTATTCATGTGCAATATTATTTTATTTAACAATCTCACATTTAACTACAATTTCTCACAATTAAATAAACAAGTGGAAGCTTTAAAATAAAACACTATCTGTATGCATTGTTATATATGTTGATTTAATGATATTGGACCCTTATTCTCACATATGTGTGTTGGTTTCTTGTTGGTGGATTGGAAAGGATTACTAGGTGTGGCCTGTTGAAGGTAAGTGTATTACTGCTGGGCTTTATGATGTCAAATGTACACATCAAGTCCTGTTTCAGTTAGCCTGACTCAGAAGAATAAGGACATGAAATTTTCAACTACTTCTTTAGCATCATGTATGACTGCATACTGTCACACTCCCAATCATGATGATAATTAACTACCCATATGAAACTATAAGCTAGCCCACCCAAGTTAAACACTTTCTTCTACATATTGCCTTAATTGTGATGTTTCTTCAACAATAAAGTTAACTAAAGCAGTTTTTATTTTACCATCAATAGTATAGATTATTTTGCAATTTATATCTAAATTATATATATATGTACATATATACATTAATATATATTTATACTCTCTTATAGACATATATGTACACACATACATATATGTGCATATATATTTGTATACACACATGTACATATAAATTTAAACACAAATTTAAAATCATTAAAATATGCTTATTGGAGAAAATTGTTAAGGTTGCTAATAGTGTCATGATTTTTTTCATTATACCATGTTGATCAAGACAGATTATAGTGTGATGTTAGCATCAAAGTTTATTTCATGGTCGTTGTTTGATTTTTTGACAAGTCACTAGTGTGGCACTTACAACACAACACAGTGTGTGAGTCAACACATTTTGGCTTTCTGGTTCCATTATAAATGCTAGCATTAGCTCTCTGTGCTTAATATCCATGTTTCAAAGAAAGTAAAATATGAATTTATTTGAATTAACAAATGTAATTCATCTTTAAAGAGTGACATTGGACAAAATGGTAATAGAATCTTGATTTTTATCTTTTCAAATTTGGATTAGAGATATGTGTTTTTCTTTGATTAAACTCAATACAACATACAGACTTTTGACAGGGGAGCACATATAAACGCAGAGGAGAAAATTGGGAGTATTTTAATTTCCCAAATCACTAAATAGATAAAAGATGTCTTTTCTAAACTTCTATCATTTTTATTACTGAAATGCAATGCCAATGAATACCATCCCCTTGTATACTATAATGTTTTTAACAGTTAGGTGCATAACTCAGTTGTCAAGTGTTTGTCTAGAGCATGGGTCTAGATGAAATACTCAACACTGAAAAATCATAATCAATTTATAATAATTTTATGAATAGCTTTATATTTTTATGAAGCACTGATAATAATTGCATGGATAGAAAGATTGTCAAATGCCTTCCTAACAGACTATTTTATTAAAATACAGTTGTTTCCAAATTGATTAATTCAGATATTTGTGTTTTTCCTCTGATTTATAAAAATGATTTATTGTAATTTTAGAAAACAGAGATAGTGTTACTAAGAACAGTTTTGCTCAAGTAGGCATATTTTCATTGACTCATGGCATTGAAACTGACACATGATGTGCTCCTGTGTATAAGTAAAAAACAAACAAACAAAAAACTAAAACCAAAAAAAAAAAAAAAAAAAAAACAGAAAAACAAACCAAAGAAACCCAAAAAATGATTAAATGAATTTCTTGGGTTTTGTTACATCAATGAAGGAGAGAAGTCATCTAGAGGACATGGGAACAGTTTTCTTCAGCATGTTGTCATCTTCTTTTTTGAACACTGCCTCTGGGGACAGCAGTGATAGCCCAACATTTGTTGAGAGAATAAGCAAAGATTATGTAACCTTGATAGTATGAAAGCCTTCCAAACTAATCTCTCTCTTTCCTGTTGCTCATTGTCCAGATCTATGTCCTCTTCACATCCATCAGTAAGTGCAACGTGAGCTAATGAGCAAAGTACAAGCTGCCAGAAGTTAGTAGAACTGCTCAAAGCGTGTTTTTTTTTTTTTTTTTCTTTTTTTTTTTTATGCTACAGGTTCATTGTGTGATGCCTTAGAAGATCTCAAATTAGATTCAATGGGCCAGGTATTAATCTATAAACTTACATTTTTTATAGACTTACATATACACCCATAATTCTAACTTCCAAGAATGTTCAAGGTGAACATGCTAGATTTACCTAGGATCAGCACTATAAAGTAGAACTTTTATCCTCACCAAGATTTTTAAATCAAAATTAACTTTATGTTTTACTCTAAACTACATAATGCAGATAACTAGATGGCATTCATGTGATTGCATTTATTAAGACAATAGAGATTATACTTGGAGAGTCCCCTTAAACAGAGCATATGTTTAACTGAGAAATTATTTTGAGGAAATGTTGTCAGTCAAATCCCAATTCCCAAGCAGAGCAGAGCAAGAGTTAGAGCAAGAGACTCCTCATTAATAACTAGCATTCTTATTCTCCCTGAATAAATTTGCTAGACTACAGTAGGCTTACTACAAGTTGGAAAGTGGCATTGACGTTAACAACTGCCATCTTAAATTAAATACACTCAGTAAATTATCCACATATTAGCAAAACATACAAGTCTCTTCAAAATGGAATATGAAGAATAGAAGAGAATCTGATTTAAGTTTTTGACAAGAAACTACTTGGCATTTTAAAATAACAACTAAATTGTTATGTAATCATGTAATTTTCAGTACTAGGCATAAATCATGTAATTTTCAGTACTTATACTTATAAGTATTATACTTAAGTATAAATATAATGGTAATTCTTAAAGATATATTTATTTTTTCTGTGTATGAGTATTTCAACTTAATGTGTGCATGTTTTATACATACATACATACTTGCCTAGTAAACAAAAAGCCAATGATTAAAACCTCTGAGACTGGAGTTATCCATGGTTTTGAGCAGACATGTATGGGTCCAGGACAAATCCTAGTACTCTGGAAGAACATCAAGTACTTTTAACCATTGTGACATCTCTCTAGCATCTGTTCATGTTATGAATGTAAACAATCAATTCATAAACATCAAAAATTGTTAACTCCAAGAAATTTCACAAGTTCTCTACAATATTAGTGAACTCTTATAACTAGCAAATATGTATCAAATGTATTAAAAATATAGAATCAATGAACAAAAACTCTCATATCAATTCCTAGGAAATTGAAAGGAAATATATTTATATTAAATATATATTATCACATAAAATAATCAGAATTTCTTACCAAAATAGAAATTCTGCTGTTTGCTTTATGAAGATGCCAAGTAAATGTCACAGCATATTATATCTCACCACACTATAAACAACTCATATTCCAGACTGATATGCATAGAATGTTAAAGCTATTTCTGCCATGCTCTCAATAATAAATAATTATCGATGTAAATATATCAGAATCAGATTTCATAATATCTATATATCTCTAATTTCTCTAAAAGGGAAATATGAGCACTGAACTTTTTGGCTAATGATCTTGGACATAAAATATAAAACTGTTTATAAGGAGAAAACAAACAAACAGACAGACAGACTGTAGATAGATAGATAGATAGATAGATAGATAGATAGATATGATAGATTGATATAATATGTACATGATATTACAAGTTTGATATCAACTTTACACAAAGTAGATTTATTATGGAAGAGGAGTCTTAATTAAGAGCATGACTCTATTCCACTAGATTGGCCTCTGAGCAAGCCTATGAGGAATTATTTGATTGATGATTGATGTGGGAGAACTCAGCTCAGTACGTGTGGTATCAAGTCTCATGGTACTGTATGCCCTGAGAAGGTAGGTTAAACAGATTAGGAAGAGCAAGCCACTAAAGCAGCATTGCATTATTGCCTCTTCTCTCCTTCCTGCTTGCTTTCCTGCCCTGATTTCCTTAGGTTATGAACTGTTAATTACTTATGGTAAGATAAAATAAAACCTTTTCTCCAAGTTACTTTTGGTAATGATGCTTTATCACAGCTAAGACAAACATTCAGTCGTAGAATATTTAACATATTTATTCATTTTATTCAAATCACTAGTTTTTTTCAAATAAAGATAATATATTTTCACATGTAAAAAGTAGATCAAGTGAAAATATTTCTTTTGTTTTTCTGCTCAATAGTCTTCTAACTCTTCAGTCCTTTATTCTTTCATTCCTGTTATTATATTTTATTACATTATTTTCATTCCTGTTTGTACTCACATACCTACAAATACAGCTCTGTCTGACTTTGAGTTCACTAAGTACTCAATCATGACCTTGAACTGATCTTCTACTTACACCTCCAATGTGCTGGAATAACAACTATGCACCATAATGTCTAACACATGTGATTCTAGGGACAGAAGCCAGGGCTTTATGTAAGTACCACGAGCATTCTTCCAACTGTGCTGTATCCTCAAATTTTTCCCAGGATTGATTTTGTAGAGCTAATATTATTAACTCCTTTAACGCTATAGCTAGAAACAGTGCAAATACACTTTCTTAGTTGTGTGAAGGCCTGGAGCATGAAATATATAGTTGGACTACTTTGTGAGGCTCAGTTTTGCTTCTGGTGTTGGAGGACACAGGGACATTTATTGACATGTAACTTCTTTGCTAGAGTTCTTGTTGATGTCACGAAGTACACTACAATCCTTTTATGCTTTCTACAGTCTTCTTTTCTTAAAAGGGTAAAAGAGTTTTAAATCCCCATCTCATCCAATCCCCATTTGTTTAACATACAGGGTATTTGAAATTAATGTTGTACAGAAAATATGATTAAGCATAAATTTGGGATGACTAATTGATGTAACACATTACCAATGAATTGGGGCAAGAGTCAAGATCTACTGCAATCTTTATTCTGAAAATAGTTATCATTGCATTGTTATAAGAAGAAAGAAAGAAAGAAAGAAAGAAAGAAAGAAAGGAAGGAAGGAAGGAAGGAAGGAAGAAAGAAAGAAAGAAAGAAAGAAAGAAAGAAAGAAAGAAAGAAAGAAAGAAAGAAAGAAGAAACCTTATTCTATTTGGTATATTCAGAAAATTATCAAACAAAGCATCTAACTTTGTAGTGACATACTACTTGTTTACATGTGTGCATATGTACATTATGTGTAAATTCACACGCATGAGGTTCTACATACTATGGAAGTAATTTTTGCTTAGTTCCATTAAAAGTTTGAGACAATATTGGAAATTGCTCATGATTTTTCCCTTTATTGCCATTTGATTTAAGAATCTTTATTAATTGTCGGTAAAGCACACTCAACAGGGAAAACTCTACCCCTTCACCTAAGCTCCATATTCTGCCCCATAACTTTTCTAGAAGGGTTCAGCTTTACTGGAGGACATGCAATACTAGCGGAGTCCATGTAGGTACCTAGAACCCAAGAGGTCACATATGTACTTGGATCCTCAGAGACAATTTTGGCACCTAAATGGAACCCTAGGGGTAACTTTGACACCCAAAACACCAGTGGTTACATAAGAACACATACACAACAAGCAAACAAACAACAACAACAAAAATTGCAGCAGTGACATCCTACTGGACAGAAACTCACTTGTCACCAGAACCCCAGTCCATTCAGGCTGGAAGACCTGAGTTAAAAATAGAAACTAAGGGATGGGCAGGAAACATCCAAATTAAAAAACAAAACAAAACAAAACAAAACAGAACAGAACAGAACAGAACAAAACAAAACACCCTATTTAACAAATATAAAGTCAAAACTCTCCAAATAAACTATAAACATTCCAAACCCAGATGAGTAGAAGCGAGTATAAAAACACAAGCAACAATAGACAGGGCAATATGGTGCTACCAAAGCATGGGTAAATTACTACAGGAAGCCCTAGATATTCCAACACAGCTGAAAAAAAAATGAGCCTAAATCCAATCTTGTAAAGATGACTGAAGTTGTGGAGAAGAAACAAATAATTCCCTTTAAAATATCCAGGGTAATATAGATAAACCAGTGCAGTAAATGAATAAAACTGCCCAAGTCCTGAAAACAGAAATACACACAATAAAGAAAACAGATATTGAGGAAATCCTGAAGATAAAAAATATAGGAAAATGAAAAGGTATTACATATACGAGCATCATCAACATTACAAGAGATGCAAGAGCAAACCTTAGGCAAACAAGATGTAATAGCAGAAATTGAAAACTGATCAGTACATTAAGCTCGAGGAAAGGGAAGTCAAAGTGTGGATGCCCTGTCCTTTTTAGAAGGGGGAAGAAAATACTCATGTGAAGAAATATGGAAACAAACTATGGAGCAGAGACTGAAGGAAAGGCACTCCAGAGACTGCCTCGCCTTGGGATCTATCTCATATACAGTCACCAAACCCAGACAATATTGAGGATTCCAAGAAGTGTAATGCTGACAGGAGCCTGATATAGCTGTCTCCTGAGAAGTCTTGTCAGAGCCTGATAAATACAGAGACTGATGCTTGCAGCCAACCATTGGACTGAGCATGAGGTCTCCAGTGGAGGAATTTGAGAAAGAATTGAGCTGAAGGAGTTTGCAATGCCATAGGAAGAATAACAATATCAACCAATCAGACTCCCAAGAGCTCGCAAAGACCAAACCACCAACCAAAGAGTACACATGGAGGGATCCTTGGCTCCACAAATATATGTAGCAGAAGATGTCCCTGTTGGGTGTCAGTGGAAGGAGAGGTCCTTGGTCCTGTGAAGGCAAGATGTCCCATTGTTGGGAAATGCCAGGGTGGGGAGGTAGTTGTGGGTGGGTGGGTGAGTGGAAGAACATCCTCATAGAAGTGGGGGAGGGGTATGAGATAAGGGGATTCTGGGGGGAAACTGGGAAAAAGGATAATATTTGAAATGAAAATAAAGAAAATATTTAAGAAAAAGAAAAGAAAATTGGTCAAAGTAGTTGTTAAATCTAAAATCTCCCTCACATAAAATATCCAAAGAATCTGAGAAACAATGAAAAGACCAAATATAAAAATAATAGCATTAGAAGAAGTAGAAGATTCCTAGCATTAAGGCCCAAAAACTATTTTCAACAAAATCATAGAAGAAAAGTTTCTTAATGCAAAGAAAGAAATGTACATAAATGATGATTACACAACTCCAAATAGAAGGGACAAGAAAAGAAAATTCTCCCAAAAGTATATTTTAAAACAATGGTGAGAGAGGGGATATGGAGTGGAAAAGGAGAACATGATCAGGTATAGGAGGAGAGAATGTGAGTGAAGCCCTCAGGGCCAGCAGAAAGAATAGAAACAGGCAACCTCAGGAAGTAAGAAGTGGGGAGACTCTCTAGAATATACCAGAGAACTGGAAGGAGAGAGATGCTCAGGACTCAAGTGGAGGGACCATAGATGACTTGCCCAACAGAAGGGAGAGGTAATTTATAGAATCTACCTCCAGTAGAAAGTGGATGAATGGGGTTGCCATCCCACAGTCAAAAATTCTGACCCAGAATTGTTCCTGTTTAAAAGAACTGCAGGAATGCAGACGGAGAATAGACGGAGGGCAACAAGGTTCAGTGAGCAGCCTATATTAGGATCCAGTTCAAGGGGAGGATCCAAGGCCTGACACTATTACTGATGCTTTGGGTATGCTTACAGATAGGAGCTTAGCATGGCTGCCCTCTGAGAGGCCCAACAAGCAGCTGAAAGAGGCAGATGCAGATATTTACATACCACTAATGGACAGAAGCTGGGAACCCCTGTAGCACCTAACCCTTAAGAGACTTGAGGCCCCAGGAGAGGTCTGTTGTGGTGGAGAATTGACTGGAGACATCCTCTTAGTGATGGGGTGGAGGAATGGGATGAGGAACAGTTGGAGGATGGACCAGGAGGGAGATAGCAACTGGTCTGTAAAAAAAAAAAAAATAAAGGGAAAAAATCAGGAATAATAATAATAATAAAGCTAAGAACAATACTCCTCAAAATATATATATATATATATATATATATATATATATATATGAAATAGAAAGAGAAAGAACATTGCCAATTTCCATTTATGAGTCTGCAGTCACCCTGATACATAAGCCACACAAAGATTCAGCAAAAAAAAAAAAAAAAAAAAAAAAAAAAAAAAACAAATCAAACAACAACAACAAAATGTACTTTAGAACAATTCCCTTAAACATATTGATAAAAAATACTCCATATAATACTCACAAACCAAATCCAAGAACCCATTAAAAAGACCATTTAATGTAATCAAGTAAGATTCATCCCAGAGATGTAGAGATGGTTCGACAAATTAAAATCTGTCAATGTAATCAACTACATTAACAAACTGAAAGAAAAAAAAAATCTCAAAATTATCTCATTAAATGCTGATAAATTCTTGGACAAAAACCCCATAAACTCTTCATGATAAAAATTCTGGGTTGTTCAGAGATGCAAAGCACATACTCAATCATAATAAGTGCAATTTATAGCAAGCTGATAGCCAACATCAAATTAAATGGAGAGAAAATTCAAACATTTCTATTATAATCAGAGAAAATCCATGGCTGCCTTTTCTCTTATCTACTCAATATAGTAGTTACAGTTTTAGCTAAGCAATAATAAAACTAAAAAAGGTCAAGTGCTAAGAAACTGGACAGGAAGAGGTCAAAGTATTGCTATTTGTAGATGATAAAATATTATATATAAATGATTCCAAAAGTTCTACCCAGGAATTCATATGCTTGTTAATACATTCAGTGAAGTGGCTGAATAAAAAGAAATAATAAAAAAAACAAGTAACAAAACAAAACAAAAAATAAATAAACAAACAAAAAACCTGCAGCTGGCATATATATAACTGAAAATCATAATGAGAAGGGAATGAGGGAACCAATCCCCTTCAAAAAATAAAATATATTGTGGTGTAACTAATCAAGCAAGTGAAAGATCTCTATGTCAAGAATGTCACCTCTTTAAAGAAGCAATCAGAAGATGGAAAGATCTCCCATGTTTATGGATCAGACTGAAAACAACCATTTTATCCAAAGCAATCTGCATATTGAGTTTGAATCACACCAGTATTTCAAAATAATTCTTTATAGACCTTTAAAAAACACTCAACATCAAATGGGCAAACACAAAATTTAGGTTAGCTAATATAACCCTGTACAATAAAAGAGCCTCTGGAGGTATCACCATTTCTGATTTCAAGCTGTACCAGAGAACAATAGTAATAAAAAATCAGGGAGTATTTGTGTAAAAAAAGAGGTTGATGGATGGAATCATACAAAAAGACACATAAATAAATCCATCCCCCTGTGAACACTTGATTTTTGACCAAGAAACCAAAATAATACAATGGAATAAAGAAAGTACTTTCAACTTATTGTGCTGGTCCAACTGATATATATATATATATATATATATATATATATATATATATATATATATATTCATATTCATAATTGTGCAAAAATTTAGGTTCAAGTAGATCAAATACCTTAACATAAATCAAGATACACTAAACTTAATAGAAGAGAAATTGGCAAATAGCCTTGAATGCACTGTTTCAGGAAACAACTTCCTGAACAAAACACAAATCTCACAGGCATTAAAGTCAACAATTAATTAATGGGATCTCATGAAACTGAAAAGCTTCAGTAAGACAAAGGGCACTGTCAGAAGGATAAAATGGGAGCCTACAGACTGGGAAAAGAAAGTCACCAACCTCACATCTGACAGGGGGTTGATATTCAAAATATAAAAAGAATTCATGAAACTATATATCAGCAAGCCAAATATCACAATTAAATATTGGGAACAGATATAAACAGAGAATTTTCAATAGAGGAAACTCTGATAGTAAAGAATCACTTAAGTAGATGTTCAACATCCTTGGCCATCAGGAAAATACAAACCAAAAGAATTCTGAGATTCCATTTTATACTGGTTAGAATGGCTAAGATCAAAAACTCAATTTGCAGCTCATGCTGCTAAATCATAAACCATCGGGTCTGATTTGAACTTATGCAGTCACTCTCCTCATACATTATGTTTGTGTAGCTTAGCCTTTATGTTGGACTCATAGCGGAAGCAGGGCCTGTCTCTGCCACTGTTGTCTACTGTTGGGACTGTTTCCTCCTATTTGGCAGTCTCATCCAGCCTCAATAAGGGAGGTTGCTCCTAGTCTTAATTCAACTTGATATGCCAGACCTGGTTGATATTCATGGGAGACTTTCTTTTTTTTTTTTTTTTTCTAAAGAGAATTGGATGAGGAGTAGATGGCAGTGAAGGTAAGGGAAGAGGACTGAGATCTGGGAGTAGAGGAGGGAGAAGAAATTGCAATAGGTGTGTGAAATAAGTTAATAAAATTAAATTTTTAATAAACATGAAAACAGAACATTATTAATTCTGTCCTATCATATGGCATGTATTGAATATATATATATATATATATATATATATATATATATATATATATATATATATTATACACATACAATATTTTTGTGACAAGGAGAAGATTGACAGCACTTTTGAACTACCACTTTGCTGTTAGTAAAGTCCCTACTATTATTTATTCTTTGCAAATTTTATACATGTTCTAAATTAAGACATTCTTTCTATCTATTCCCATCATTATTCTAAAGAAATATTTCTTCTTGTGAAAGATCTGTTCTATTTTCATGTCTTTTATGCATATGACCTGTGGCTGCACCAATGAAAACAATGATATTTCCTACCCCAGGCTATATTAAACAGTCATAATCTCTCAGAGATGGGTAGAACCTCATAAGTCATTCCCTGTACATGCTGAAATGAGGAGCTGCCCAATGTTCCTGAGTTCTTTATCGGGTGATTCCTATATTGAGCTGATATCTTGAGATATTGATTGATCATTCCACCATAACTTATTCTCAAACTTTGACTAGTTTGATTATCTGGAACAACCACTGTGTAAAACTGCAAGAAGTTTCTGTACCAGACAACAAAAGAAATATTCTTTCCCAAGAAAATAAATACACCAACAAGTTATTCAATATCAAAGTGTCATATCCAATAACATACACACAAATAACTTGGAGATTGTATTAAAGTGTTTAGGTATCTATATCTATATGCATGTAAGTATTTGGAGTTAAAAAATTAATAAAAATAGAGGTCATGAGTTTGAAGAAACTGCAAGGAAAAGTTTATGAGTTTAAAAACACTGACTATATTGTTGAGTAGTTGAGGTTTAGGGTCTTCTTGGCCAAAAAGTTATAGGAAAGTTTCCCAAATCTGACATTTCAATTTTTTCTTTAAATAAATTCATTTATTCCAGAAGACACTAATTAACACTGAATAAATTAATAAGTAATACATTTCCAAGTGTCTGGTAATTTTTAACAGTTCAAGTTGGGGAAAATTGTAAATGAGAATGATAGTACAATGTAAGAGCATGAAATACCTTGAACCTCAATAGATACAGAATCCAAAGTCTTAAATAGTTTTTCCTCCAGAATTTTTCTTAGCTCATTGTAAAATTTATTGTGAAAATATAAAAAAAAAAATGATTCTACAAGCAAAACTTAACCTGGTCATCTTGAATCGTGTTGAGAATGGGTGTTGCAGAGTTTGTGGTGTATCCTCAGATTCCTTTCAAAAAATCATAGCAGGAGATGTTTTTGATTGACTGAATATAGTTCAGTACTGAGACAGAAGGAAGGACCATCCAGAGACTGCCCAACCCAGAGATCCTTCCCATATACAACCATCAAACCCAGACACTATTGCATATGCCGGAAAGATTTTGCTGACAGGACCCTGATATAGCTATCTCTTGTGAGGATATGCCAGTGCCTGGCAAATACAGAAGTGAATACTCACAGTCATCTATTGGGTGGAACACAGGGCCCCTAATGAAGGAGCTATAGAAAGTACCTAAGGAGCTAAAGGGGTCTGCCACACTATAGGAGGAACAACAATATGAACTAACCAGTACCCACAGAATTGTGTCTCTAGTTGCATATGTAGCAGAGGATGGCCTAGTAGGCCATCAATGGGAGGAGAGGCCCTTGGTCTAGCAAAGATCATATCCCCCAGTACAGGGGAATGCCAGGGTCAGGAATCAGGAGTGGGTAGTTGGGGAGCAGGGTGGGGGAGGGTACAGGAGACTTTTGGGGTAGAATTTGAAAATTAAATGAAGAAAATATTAAATAAACAAAAAGAAAAGATAATATCCAATAAAAAGACAAAAAGAAAAAGGGAAAAAAAGAGTGAATATAGTTGAATCTGCATGCTCATGATTATTCTATTATGGTTATGTAACGAAATGTATGGTTGAAATATAATCTTCAAAATGTTTTATTGAACTGAACCAGCCAAATTAGTTTGCATATGTGGAAGAGTAAACACACACACACACACACACACACACACATACACACTTCAAACATTAATCTGAATTTATTTTGCAGTAACCAAACTTTAAGTAGTAGATGAAGAAATCATTCAACAACTACATAACTGTCAAAGATCTACTTCAGCTATCAAATGTGTTATATTTTTACTTTCATGTGTACAGTTATAATTAAATTACCAAGAATCACAAGTTCAATATATATTAAGGAATATTATTAAACATGATACTATTGTATAGTACCTAAGAATATGCTTTTTTTAGGAATCAACAAAATATATTCTATGGTTTAAATTTTTATAAGATTATTGTCTTAGTTAGAGTTTTACTGCTGTGAACAGACACCATGACAAAGGCAAGTTTTATAAAAAAAACAACATTTAATTGGAGCTAGCTTACAGCCCACACCCACAGTGACACACCTACTCCAACCAGGTCACACCTATTCCAACAAGACCACACCTCCAAATGGTGCCACTCCCTGGTCCAAGAATATACAAACCATCACATTCTACTCCCTGGCCCTCATAGACTTGTTCAAAAACTTGAGTCTATGGGATCCATACTTAAACATAGCATAATGCAAATGCATTTAGTCCAATTTTCAAAGTCCTCATAGTCTATAGCAGTCTTAACAATGTTAAAAGTCCAAAGTTCATGGGCTCTTCTGAGATTCATCCAAATAATTAACTGTAATCTCCAAAGCAAGGCAGGAAACCAGCTGGGCAAACTCCTAACTCTGCATCTCAATGACTGATGTCAAAGCAGTCTTCAGATCTCCATTCCTTCATCCTTATTGACTGCAACAAACTGCTTTCTCCTGGGCTAGTTCCACTACCTGTTAGCAGCTTTCCTCAGCATGTTTCCCATGGCTCTGGCATCTTTAACATCTTTGAGTCTCCAAGGCAATTTCAATGTTACAGCTTCTTGTTTCAGTGTCTGGGATTCCACTTGACCTTTTGGACTCCTCCTAAGGGCTGGCATCACTTCTCCAGCTCTGCCCTCTGTAGCACTCTAAGCTCAGGTTGATCCATTCCACTACGGCTGCTGTTCTTGGTGATCATCCCATGGTACTGATATTTCCAATACACTGGGGTATTCCACTCCAACTAGACTTCACCAATAGCCTCTCATAGGCTCTCTTCATGGTAACAAGCATCAAATCCTTTGCCTGACACCTTCAGTCCTGGGCCATCAACTACAGCTGAGGCTATAGCTTCTCCAATGGCCTTCCATGACCTCTCACAGTGCCAAGCCTCAGCTGTTCTTCATGACACCTTCATGCCTTCAAAACCAGTGCCACCTGGGTGACTCTTACACATTACCAAGTCCAGCAGCAACACAAGGTACAAGATTGGCTATCTCTGGAACACAGCTTCTTTGTGCTCCCAGAAAACAACTCCCAAATTTCAACTCAGAGATGCTGGTCTCTTCTTAATCATTGCTAATGTCTTAGCTCCAGCTAACCAGCATCAATTGTCTCAGTAGTTCCTTCAATTCTTAACTCTAGAACCAGAGCCATATGGCTGAAGCTGTCAAGTTCTGCTGCTTACAGGAACTAGAACATGTCCCCTTGTACTATTACATTATCACTGGCTTTATGTTTTCTAAATCCTTCACTGCCTAACCTTGGCTATCCTGGTTCTTGCTCTGTAGATTGACCTTGATTGCAGAGATCAGAATGCCTGTCTCATGGGATTAAATGTGTGTACCATCATGCCTAGATCTAAATTCAGCTGAGTAGGATCTTGTCCCAAGGTCCCACTCCCTTAATATGTTATTTCCTAGAACACTGGATTTTGCTCCAATTCACTTCCTGGTATGCCTTTAATACTCGAACCATATATTTTATATTTTGCCTTTCTAAGCTTGCTATGCTTGTTCAAACTTCTCTTTGTGAGACTTAACCAGAGAACAAAGTCTCTGCTGGGCTTTTTTGAAACTTCCTTTGTCAATGCAATTAATGCAATTAATCCAAATCTCCTCACCTTACCCTCAGGCAGACTTTTCATTCAAGGGCAAAAAGTAACCACATTCTTCACCAAAATACCACAAAAACAGTCTTTATGCCACATACTGAAATTCTTCTCCTTTAAAATCTCTTGGGCCAGGTCAACACAGTTCACAATACTCCGAGCAACAAAGTCTTCCATATTCCTACTAGGATGACCCATTAAGCCCCATTAAAGCATTCTATTGAGTTTTGAATCAAAAGTCCAAAAATCCACATACTTTCAAATAAAATTATGGTCAGGCCTATCACAGCAATACCCCACTCCTGGTACCAACTTCTGTCTTAGTTAGGGTTTTACTGCTGTGAACAGACACCATGACCAAGGCAAGTCCTATAAAAAACAACATTTAATTGGGGATAGCTTACATGTTCAGAGATTCAGTCCATTATCATCAAGGTGGGAGCACGGCAGCATCCAGGCTGTCATGGTGCAGGCAGAGCTGACAGTTCTAAGTCTTCATCCAAAGCCTGCTAGTGGAAGACTGACTTCCAGGCAACTGGAGTGAGAGTCTTAAGCACACACTCACAGTGACACGCCTACTCCAACCAAGTCACAGCTATTCCAACAAGGCCACACATCCAAATGGTGCCACTCACTGGTCCAAGAATATATAAATCATCACAATGATGTTTTAAGGTTTTGTGCTGAAAATTTTAGATAAATTTTTGAACAGATTCAATATTTGAATAAAATTGTGGTTTATAGCACTTTTTTCAGAACCTAATTTCATATTTCTGAAGTATTTTATATGTATTGATAGTGTTATTAATTTTATTTTACATTTAATAACTATATTTTACATAACATGTAATGTTAATATGTTTAGCCACATGTCATTTACTCATCTCTTTCACCTTCTCATGACCTACTTATTATTCCCAGTAACTCCTACTACTTCCATATTATCCTTTCAGGGGGAGGGGTAAGTGGTACTTTGTTCTGTGCAGGAATTCAAAGTTGCTGTGTGACCATTCTTAGAATAACCATGTCACAACTGCTGATATTTCATGCTGATTCTGATATCTGGCTCTAACATCTTTTGATTCCTTTTTCGGTAATGCACTTTGGCCTCAACCATGGTGATATATAAGTCCTATTTAGGACTGAGTACCCAGTAGTCACATAATCTAAGCTGAGTGACAAATTATGAGTCTCTGCTTTGAGTGTCATGAACTGAAAAGAGAATTATCTGAACAAGCTGAGAGCTGTTTCAAGATAGAAAAAAACATAAAATTTTATAAGGCTACTTAACTATTTGTTCATTTAGTAAAATTTTAGTAGAAAAATACCTCATTTTATTTGTAGCCTCAAGAGTCATAGATTTCTCTATCAGATTTACATTACTAGGAACTATTTTGAGGGTGTGAGTCTCAGATCCAATCAGGATGTTCTTTGCCATCCCGCAACATTCATGCACTATAATACCAGTAGGTGTACCTTTCCTGGAAGGCCAGTGTTATAGCATGAAAATAGCATAGTCCACACCTAGGTGATAAGAAGCTGGATTTCCTCCTTCAACAGCCTGTGCAGCAGCTTCTAACACTTAACACAAACAAAAATCAAGGAAACAATCCTCCATCTTGGTTCCAGTTTGATTTGTTTGTAAGGTTTTATATATGAAGTATGTGGTGTCTTTAGCAATATATTCTACTATCAACTTATTATAGACAACAAGAAACAGGGACAATTATTTTATTTTTACAAAAAGGTCTTCCTTTGAAATAAGTGTGCAGCTATGACTTTTTAAATGTCATTTTTTAATTAGACAGTTTCTTTATTACATTTCAAATGTTATCCCCTTTCCTAGTTTCCCCTCTGAAAAGCCCCTATCCCTTCCTCCCTCCCCCTGCTCACCAACCCACCCATCCTTGCTTTCTGGCCCTCGCATTCCCCTATACTGGGCATACAACCTTCACAGGACCAAGGGCCTCTCCTCACATTGATGACTGTCTAGGCCATCCTCTGCTATATATGCAGCTAGAGCCATGAGTCCCACCACGTGTTTTCTTTGGTTGTTGGTTTAGTCCCAGGGAGCGCTGGGGGTACTAGTTAGTTCATATTGTTGTTCCTCCTAGGGGGGTGCAAACCCCTTCAGCTGCTTGGACCCTTTCTCTAGCTCCTTCGCTGGGGACCCTGTGCTCTGTCCAATGGATGGCTTTGAGCATCCACTTCTGTATTAGTCAGGCACTGGCAGAATCTCTCAGGAGACAGCTATATCAGGCTCCTGTCTGCAAGCTTTTGTGGCATCTACAATAGTATCTGGTTTTGGTGGTTGTCTATAGGATGGATCCCCAGAAGAGGCAGTCTCTGGATGATCCTTCCTTCAGTTTCTGCTTCATATTTTGTCTCTCTACCTCCTTCCATGGATATTTTGTTCCTTCTTCTAAGAAGGACTGGAGTTGCTAAGAAAGCAGCTATGACTTTTAGAAATATTCAATTATAGCTCCTGGTTTCTTTCTGCACCCAAGAGCTGAACCTGTGTACAGGATACAGGAACCACAGTACAGCCTGGGACATGATCCTTCTGGTTTCCATCTACACTGAGCTCCAGCCATCTGCACCCCAAACCCACTGAAGAGTGCTGACACCCAGAAGAAAGCATGACACCCCTCCCCAGGAGTACTGACACAGTCAGGGTCACAGGTTAACATGTTGGACAAGCTCCAGTCAAAAGTAGTAAGGACAACTAACACTAGAGATAACCAGATGGCAAGAGGCAAGTGAAAGAACATAAGCAACTAAAATAAATGTTACTTGGCATCATCAGAACCCAGAGCCGTGGATACCATAACATACCTGAAAAGCAAGATTTTGATCTAAAATAACATCTCATGTTGATGAAACAGGACTTTAAGAAGGAAATAAATAACTCCCTGATCGAAACACAGGAGACTACAAATGAACAGAAGCCCATGAAGCAGAAACACATCAATTCTTTAAAGAAATAAAGCAAAACACAAATAAGCAGGTGAAGGAATTTAAGAAAATGATCCAGGAAAGAAAAATCAAAACAGAAAATGTAAAGAAATCACAAAGGCAGACAAGCCTGAAGATAGAAAACCTAGGAAAGAGATCAGGCATCATAGATTAAAGCATCACCAACAGAATGCAAGAGATAGAAGAGAGAATCTCAGGGGTAGAAGATACCATAGAAAATATTAACAGTCAAAGAAAATGCAAAAGGCATTGTGGAGGGATTCCACCAACCTCTTACCTCCCAAGTTTGCCTATTTCTATTCTCTCTACTGGCACTCAGGGATTCAGTACTTTTCCCCCACCCAATATCAGATCAGGTTCCTCTCCCCCACCCCCTCCACTTTCCCTCCCAGGTCCCTCCCTTACCCCTCCCCCACTTGTGATTGCTTTCTTCTCCTTCCAAGTGGGACTGAGGAATCCTCACTTGGGCCCTTCAGCTTGTTGACCTTTTAAGTTCTGAGGACTGTATCTTGAGTATTCTGTTTCTCTCTCTCTCTCTCTCTCTCTCTCTCTCTCTCTCTCTCTCTCTCTCTCTCTCTCTCTCTCTCTCTCTCTCCCTCCCTCCCTCTCTGGCTAATATCCACTTATTAGTGAGTATATACCATGCAAGTCCTTTTGTGTGAAGAGCGGGTGTGGCGGCAGTCCCAAAGGCACCAGGGACTGCAGCTAAGTCTTATGACTTGCTCCTGACTTCCTCATATAAGCCACAAACATCTGGAGAGCTGCGCAGGTGTACCAGGATACCGGTGAATCCATTTTGATGGAGATATGCCCCTGCTGCCCTGATTAGCTGAAGCTGTGTGCCTGGTGAGGTGGCGTGGCCTGTTGTGCGTGGATGGGAAATGAGAGTATAAAAGAGTGAGAGGCCCAGGGTTCGGGGGAGATATAAGCAAGGGAGATATAAACAAGGGAGATATAAACAAAGGGAGATATAAACAAGAAGAAACAGGACTGAATAAACGTGTGCAGAAGGATCCTGTTGCAGCGTCGTTCTTCCTGGCCAGTTGAGCGCGCGCAAGACTTTTGGGTCTGAGTTACCTCAGGATGTCCTTGTTCTTAATAGCTTAATAGTATTCCATTGTGTAAATGTACCAAGTCTTATGTATCAATTCTTCTGTAGTGAGACATCTGGGCTGTTTCCACCTTCTGGCTTTCACAAATAAGGCTGCTATTAACATAGTGGAACTTATGCCCCTGTGGCAAGGTGGGACATATTTTGGGTATATTCCCAAGAGTGGTATTCATGGATCTTCAGTTAGATTTATTTCCAATTTTCTGAGGAACCTCCAGATTGATCTCCAGAATGGTTGTGACAGTTTTCAGTTCCACCAGCAGTGGAGCAAAGGGAAGGGTCTTAGACAAAATGATCAACAGTAGGGAGAGCAAATTTATAGAGGACACCTCCAGCAAGAAGACAGGGCATCAAGTGATGTAGGGTGTTTGCCATGCCAGTGTTAAAGCTCTGACCCATATTTTTTCTTGTCTGAAAGAACTGCAGGGATGGAAGTGGAGAGGAGCCTGAGGAAAAGAAGGTCCAGTGACAGGCCCAAAATGTGATCCAGCTCAAGGGGAGGTCACAAGGCCTGACTCTATAACTGAGGCTATGAAGTACTCACAAAAGGAGACCTGTCATGACCACACTCTGGATGACCCAACAAGCACCAAACAAATGGACAGAAGCTGCTCAACCCTGTGGCTGAATTAGGGAAAATCTGGAAGAAGTTGAGGAGGGGTGCAATCCTGTAAGAGCAGTCTCAATTAACATGGATCCTGAGACTTTTTGTTGTTGTTGTTTTGTTTTGTTTGTTTTGTTTTGTTTTTTGAGACAGGGTTTCTCTGTGTAGCCTTTGCTGTCCTGAAACTTACTCTGTAGACCAGGCTGGCCTCGAACTCAGAAATTTGCCTGCCTCTGCCTACTGAATGCTGGGATTAAAGGCGTGCGCCAACATGCCCAATGATCCTGAGACTTCTTAAACACTGGACCACTAAGCAGTAAGCATAAACTAACTGATATGAGGCCCACAAGTCATATAAAGCAGAGGACTGCCTGCTCTGGATTCAGTAACAGAAGATGCAACTAAGCCTCAAGAAACTGGAGACTTCAGGGAGTTTAAATGTCTGGTTGGGTAGGGGTGGGAGATGGGGACATCCTCTTGGAAACAGCAGTATGGGGAGGAGGATTGGGATGTAGAACAGTCTTAGGGATGAAGGCTTGGGGGAATAAAACCTGGAGTGTAAATAAATAAATAAGTGGCAAAAAATGAATTACTAAAACAAACAAACAAACAAAAGCAAACTGCAAAAGGCTCCTAACCCCCAAAATATCAAGGAAATCCACTAAACAATGAGAATACAAAACCTAACAATAATATATGTCTAGAAACAAGCAGTTACCAAACTCAAAGGGTAAGTAAACATCTTCAAAAATTATAGAAGAAAACTTCCCTAACCTAAAAAAAAAAGAGATGCCCATAATCATAAAAGAAGCATACAGAATCCCAAATAGGTTGGCCCAGAAAAGAAATTTCTCCTGGCACAAAATAACCAAAACACCAAATGCACAGAACAAAGAAAGAATATTAAAAGTGGTAAGGGGAAAAGGCCAAGTAACATATGAAGACAGACCTATCAGAATTATACAAGACTTCTCAACAGAGAATCTAAAAGCCAGAAGATCCTGGGTAGATTTCATACAGACCCTAAGAGAACAAAAATGCCAACCCAGGCTGCTATACACAGCAAAATTATCAATTACCATAGATGGAAAAATCAAGATATTCCATGACAAAACCAAATTTAAACAGTATATTCCACAAATCCAGCTCTACAAAGGATAATAGATGGAACACAACAACAAAAGGAAGAAAAGTATACACAAGAGGGAAAGCACAGGAAATTAAACTTCTTATAGCAAACACAAAAGAAGATAGCTACATAAATATAATTCCACCTCTAAAAACAACAAACAAACAAAGAAAAGTAGCCATCATGGTTCCTGAATATCTTTTAATATCAATAGACTCAATTCCCCTGCCTCCACCCACCCCCGAAAAAAGACATAGACTAATAGACTGGATATGTAAACCAGAACCAGAATTTTGCTGTATACAGGAAACACATATCAGTGACAAAGACAGACACTACCTCAGAGTAATAGCCTGGAAAAAAAAATCAAAGCAAATAGTAGAAGAAACAAGCTGTAGTAGCCATTCTACTATCAAATAAAATAGACTTTCAACTAAAAGTTATCAAAAAAGATAAGGAAGTATATTTCACACAAATCAAAGAAAAAAAATCTACCAAGATGGTCTCTCAATTATGAACATCTATACCGCAAATTCAAAGCCACCCACATTTGTAAAGAAACTATTGCTAAAGTTCCATGCAAACAATGAACCTCATACAATAATAGTGGGAGACTGCAGCACCCCACTATCATCAATGGACAGACCGTGAAAACAGAAAATAAACAGTCACAAAGACATTATGAACCAAATGGATTTAACAGATATATACAGAACATTTCACGCTTAAACAAATAACATGCCTTCTTCTCAGAAACTCATGCTACCTTCTCCAAAACTGTCCATGTAATCAGACCAAAAAAAAAAAGCCTTAACCAATGAAGAAATTGAAGTAATTCCATGCATCCTATCAGATCCAAACTGACCATGTAATCAGACCAAAAAAAAAAAAAAATAGCCTTAACCAATAAAGAAATTGAAGTAATTCCATGCATCTTATCAGATCACCACAAATTAAGGCTGGTTTCAACAACAAAGAAGCCACAGAAGGCCCATATACACATGTGAGACGAACAACACTCTACTCAATAATAAGCTGGTCAGGGAAGAAATTAAGGAATAAATTAAAAACATTTTAGAATTTAACAAAACTGTTGCCACAATACACCCAAACTTATGGGACATAATGAAAACAGTGTTAAGAGGAAAACTGATAGTCTTGAGTGCCTTCATAAAAACACTGGAGGGAGCATAAACTAGCATCTTAACAGCTCATCTGAAAGCTCTAGAACAAAAGGGCAAATGCACCCAAGAGGAGTGGAGGGTAGGAAATAAAAAAAACTTAGGGCTGAAATCAACCAAGTAGAAACAAAGAGAACTATACAAAGACAAACAAAAACAAACAAAAACAGGGGTTGGATCTTTTAGAAAATCCACAAGATAGATAAACCCTTAGCCAAACTAACCAGAAGGAGGGCTCAAAGACAGTATCCAAATTAACAAAATCAGAAATGAAAAGGGAGAGATAAGAGAAATTGGAGAAATTAAAAAAAAATTATCAAAACCTACTACAAAAGTCTATACTCTACAGAACTTGAAAATCTAGATGAAGTGAATAATTTTCTAGACAGATACCAGGTGCCAAAGTTAAATCAGGATCAGATAAAACATCTAAGTTGTCCCAAAATCCAAAAAGAATAGAAGCAGTCATTAAAAGTCTTCCATACAGCTGGGCATGGTGGCACATGCCTTTAATCCCAGCACTCAAGAGGCAGAGGCAAGCAGATTTCTAAGATTGAGGCCAGCCTGGTCTACAAAGTGAGTTCCAGGATAGCCAGAGCTATACAGAGAAACCCTGTCTCAAAAACAAACAAACAAACAAAAACAAACAAACAAACAAACAAAAGAAAAACCAAACCATAAAAAGAAAGCCCAGGACAAGATTTTTAAAGGCATTTTTTATTAGATATTTTCTTCATTTACATTTCAAATGCTATCCCCAAAGCCCCCTATACCATCCCCCAATGCTGCTCCCAAACCCACCCACTCCCTCTTCCTGGCCCTGGCATTCCACTGTACTGGGTGATATGATCTCTGCAATACCAAGGGCTTCTCCTCCCATTGATCAGATAGGAGACTAATATCCAATATGTATGAAGAACTCAAGAACATGGACTCCAGAAAATCAAATAACCCTATTAAAAATGGGGTTCAGAGCTAAACAAAGAATTCTCAACTGAGGAATACCGAATGGCTGAGAAGCACCTGAAAAAATGTTCAACATCCTTAATCATCAGGGAAATGCAAATCAAAACAACCCTGAGATTCCACCTCACACCAGTCAGAATGGCTAAGATCAAAAAATCAGGTGACAGTAGATGCTGGAGTTGATGTGGAGAAAGAGGAACACTCCACCATTGTTGGTGGGATTGCAAGCTGGTACAATCACTCTGGAAATCAGTCTGGTGGTTCCTCAGAAAATTAGACATAGTACTTCCGGAAGATCCAACAGTTCCTCTCCTGGGCATATACCCAAAAGATGTTCCAACTTGTAATAAGGACAAGATGGTTTTAGTGAAGAATCCTATCAAACCTTCAAAGAATACCTATTACTAGTAACTGTCTTCAAACTCACATACACACACACACACACACACACACACATACACACACACTACCACCATCACCACCAACAACAAAAACAGAAGGAGCACTACGTAATTTGTTCTATGAAGCTACATTAAACGGATATTTAATCACCCAAAGACCCAACAAAGAGAACTTCAGACCAATTTCTCTTATGAATATCAATGCAAAAATATTCAATAAAATTCTCACAAAGCAAATCAAAGAACACTTCAAAACCACCATTCACCATGATCAAGTAGGCTTCATCCCACTGTTGCAGGCATGGTTCAATATACTGAAATCCATCATCTTAATCCTATATATATACTTATATACATATACATATATATGTATATATATATATACATATATATGTATATGTATTATATATATATATATATATATATATATATATATATATATATATATATATAAAACCTCAAAGGGGGAAAAAACATACTATCATCTCATTAGATGCTGAAAAAACCTTTGACAAACTTCATACTAAAAATTTTGGAGAAATATGGAATTCAAGGTTTATACCTAAACATAATAAAAGTAATATACAGAAAACAATAGTGAACATAAAACTAAATGTAGAAAAACTGGAAACAATCCTACTAAAATCAGGGACTAGACAAGGCTGCTGACTCTCCATATCTATTCAATATATTCTTGATGTTCTAGACAGAGAAATTAGTCAAAAGATGCACCAACATATAACAAGGAAACCTGCTCCACTATGTTCATAGGAACATTATTTATAATAGCCAGAAGCTGGAAAGAATACAGATACCCCTCAACAGAGGAATAGATGCAGACTATGTGGTACATTTACATGATGGAGTACTACTCAGCTAGTAAAATCAATAACTTCATGAAATTCACAGGCAAATGGAAGGAACTAGAAAATTCTATCCTGAGTGTGGTAACATAGTCACAAAAGAACACCCATGGTATATACTCACTGATATGTGGATATTAGGCAAAAAGCTCTGAAATCCCAGGATACAACTCACAGACCATATAAAGCTCAAAAAGAAGGAAAACCAAAGTATGGATGTTTCAGTCCTTCTTTGAAGGAATAACAAAATACTCACATTAGATAGAGGGTAATCGGGTCTGGGAGAAGAGAATGATAGATACACAGACAGTCAAGAAATTATTCAGAGATGTATAGCAATGAGGCATGGGGATCTGAGCGTAGCCACCAGAAAGTCACAGATACCAGGAAAGCAAGAGGCTCCCAGCAACCAAAGAGGAGAGATTGTCTTAAATACTCAACAAAGGGAAGGGAGAACCTCTAGAGCCTATATCCAAAAGTTAAGCAAGGTTTCCCAGTTGAGGGATGGTGCCACCCACTTATCTCCAAATTTTTAACAAAGAATTTCTCCTGTCTAAAGGAAGTGCAGGGACAATGTATGAAGCTGTGACTGTTGGAAAGGCCATCCAGAGACTGCCCCACCTGGGAATATATCCTATATACAGACACCAAAACCAGACACTATTGTGGATGCCAAGAAGTGCTTGCTGAAAGGAGCCTGATATAGCTGTACTCTGAGAGACTCTACCAGAGCATTACTAATTCAAATGTGGATGCTCACAGCCAACCATTGGACTGAGCATGGGAAACCCAATGGAGAAGTTAGAGAAAGGAAGGAAGGAGCTGAAGGGGTATACAACCCAATAGGAAGAACAACAGTATCAATCAACCAGATTCCCCAGAGCTCCCAGTAACTAAAACACCAGCCAAAATAGTACTAATGTCCCAGTGTAGGAGAATGCCAGGGCATGGGGGTGGAAGTAGTTGGTTGGGTGGCAGAGCACCCTTATAGTAGCTGTGTGAGGGAGGATGGACTACAGGGTCTCCAGAGAGGAAACTGGAAAAGGGGATAACATTGAAATATAAATAAATAAAATATCCAATAACAAATGATATTCAGTTTATTAAAAAGGGTTTTAGTCATTTCTGTCAGTGATGGAGTAAATGAGCCTAAACAGGCCCACACTTACTCCTCTCTTTCAGCAAAGTATTTTAATAAGGTATACAGTGTAAAAGAGAAATAAATCCATAGTTTGCTTCTTAAGAATCATGAAGGATGATGCCAATCTGAATATCCAGCCACTCAACTGTATTGGATAATCTTATTGAACTTACCATTGTGTGACAGTCTAAGATATGGCTGCTGTGTATATATATATATATATATATATATATATATATGTGTGTGTGTGTGTGTGTGTGTGTGTGTGTGTGTGTATACATATATAATTAAACAATATATATATATATATATATATATATATATATATATATATTGTTTGTTTGTTTGTTAACTTTGAGTGGAAACCTATTGCACTGAAGAATTAAATGTTTAATACTCAAGAAACCTATTTTCTTTTAATTTAACTGAGCATAGATCCATATCCCCAATTTTCTCCTCCACTCTCTTCATGAGATCAGGAAACTTCCTTTCTGTCTTTAATTTATTAAGTCGTAAAAACCACCGAGAAGAACGTAGAACATTTAGAACAACAATTAGACTTTTATTTCATTTCATTTTATTTTATTTTATTTTATTTTATTTTATTTTATTTTTTAAATGTGCAGAAGACCAGGGCTGTACATAAAGTTCTGATTATAATGTGAGAATCTAACCAAAATTCTAAGTAAAACATTATACCTAATGTATTATGCAGCATTCCATATTCCATATACATGAGGATGTAATCTTAAAGGATGATGCCAATCTGAATATCCCGGAACTCAACTGTGTTGAATAATCTTTTTAAATTTACCATTGTGTTACACTCTAAGATTTGATGCCTGTATCTATATTTTTTTTTTTTTACATTTGATGATTAGATAATCATGGGATCATTCCAGAAAATGAATGGGCTATTAGTTATTTCTTACACTATGTTTTCAAGAAAATTCAAAGATTTTTAAGTCACTAAAGTTATTTTGTTAAAGGCAAAAATTGCATACCTTTAATCCCAGCACTTGGGAGGCAGAGGCAGGTGGATTTCTGAGTTCAAGGCCAGCCTGGTCTACAAAGTGAGTTCCAGCACAGCCAGGTCTATACAGAGAAAGCCTGTCTCGAAAAACTGTAAATTAATTAATTAATTTAATTAAAAGGATAAAAGCTTTATATGATTTTTTAATAAAAGTAATATTCAGTTTATAAAATGTATTTGACAATTGATGATCAGGACTCCTAAATTTTCATTTGTGAAATAGTTCTTACGCATGTGGTTAAAAGAAGAAATATCTTCAGTTTTCCCCATGTGTCTCTATAGCTGTGTACTGAAGTATGCAAGTAGCTTGCCTCCATACTTTCTTACAGAAGTATCCCTTTCCTCTGCTCCTTTCTGCAATGAGGCTTCCTTCCCCCTCCCTGGTTATTCAGAGGGGACCTGGTCTGGCTCTGGAATATTGCTATTCCCGCTTCCATAAAGTCATCTCTTAACAACCCCCCCTCCCCGAGGAGCCACAGATGCCTGTTTTAGAGTAGACAAATGACAGCCTCTCTTGCCTCCATGTCACTGAGGCTGCCACTATCACTGTTAAATGGCTAAGCACTTCCCAGGTGCAGCTGGCTCCTATATTTGGGAAAGAAGCATAAAAAAAAATATATCCTTGAGAAGATAATCAGGGATCACAGGCAGGAATGGCTAGTCGTCAAACACACTAGTTCTTGCTAGCACCATAAAGTTACTCCCCAGGTCAGAATTGTTCCCCCAATCCCCTCTCAGTCCCGCTATTCCACCTTGACACTTGAACGTATAATGTCAGGTTTAATGACTTGCCTTGTCGCATTCCCCTTCACCCTAAAATCCAAAGAATCTAACTATGCTGTATATAAACGCAAGACTTCTAAGCTCAGGGTCATACTCCTGTCTTGCAGTGGGAAGGTTTTCGATCCAAGTCGGACTCTTATCAATAAAAGACTCTTTTTACATCTTTGCATCAGGGTCAGCAGTTCTGAGAGCTCTCCTTAGGGTTCCATGGAATCTTGGATTCAACACTACTAATATTGGAATATTATACTGCTGAGAAAATCAATATTGTATAAGACCATTTTAGTGTCATATTTAAAGAAAAAACTACAGGTTTTTTATGCCAACAACAACATTGTGTCAAAGCAGGACAACTAGAAAAATAATAACAGCTTCTTATGAGGTTTTCTTTTTTGCAAAAATGATATTTTGGTTGCAGGAGAACAAAACCATGGTATCAGATCTATCTCTGTTGATCTGAGTGTGTTTGGTTATATACAAATTGTTTTTCAACTTTGGAGAAGAGAATTGTCAATCAATGACACCAAAATCTTTTGAGCTGTAATTTGGGACCTCTGAACTTATATAACTGTGAGACATATATTTATAAATTATTCAGGTGAAAAATCATCATAGGAGTTAGAGTGGAACAACACAAGACAAATAATTGAATTTTTGTAGAGAAGAGAGCAAGTCTAAAGGTCTCAAGTCCTCTCTTTGCTGTCTATCATGACGGCTAGTGATCTCTGGGCTGCTCATGTGTTAACCGATCCTTCAGGAGATTAGGAAACCTTCTCAAAAAGTTGAATGATGCCCATATACCAAAGGCAAAAATCCATGAGAATGTCTTTTACACAAAGAGGTTCCTGTGGATTTTAATGTCAGTCCTAAATTAGAATGGGCATCCACAAGCCACTGAATGTAAGAGAAAAGCATTAAAGTTAAATGGTTCAAACAATCAGAAACCAAAACATTTTAAGAAAATCAAGATAAAACAAGATTGATAAGGGCATAGAAAAGGAGCACAGGGTCCCCAAAGAAGGAGCTAGAGAAAGTACTCAAGGCGCTGAAGGGGTTTGCAGCCCCACAGGAAGAATAACAATATGAACTAACCAGTACCCCCAGAGCTCCCTGGGACTAAACCACCAACCAAAGAAAACATATGGTGGGACTCATGGTTCTAGCTGCATATGTAGGAGAGGATGGCCTATTAGGTCATCAATGGGAGGAGAGGCCCTTGGTCCTGTGAAGGTTATATTCCCCAGTATAGGGGAATGCCAGGATCAGGAAGTGGGAGTGGGTGGCTTGGTAAGAAGGGGGATAGAAGACTGGATAGGGGGTTTTCAGAGAGGAAATTAGGAAAGGGGATAACATTTAAAATGTAAATAAAGTATTAAATAAAAAAAAGGCAAATATAATAATGTATGTTGGAGGAAAAGGTACTCCATACAACGTAAGTATTTATTAAATGATAAGTAAACCATGAAATAAATTCCTAACATTAAATATATAAATCTAGAAAGTATTTTACATATGCTTTATATGAATTAATATTTTCCTTATACTTCAATGCAACACTAGAAATTGCAAGATTTCATTGTTTTAATTTTTCAAAAGAGAAAAATAAGGCCTACAATAAAGGAGACTTTCCCTGGGTCTTGTAATAAAAAGCAGACTTAAAATGCAACTTAAAAATCTAAACAAGTGTCAACAATTAAGGTAGAAAGAGACGACGGGAAAGTAAAACCTTCCAGCTAATGAAGGAGCTTGTAGGCAATCCTTGCCTTTCTCTCATCATGAGCAGTACGGTAAGACTTGGGATTTCTATCATTTTGACTAATAAATGGCTCTGCTGATTATCATAACTAGCACAAAAATATTACATATTTCATACTTGAGCTAGCAAATTCAGGATTTCTCTCCATTAATTATTAATACTTCTGTAAACACCAAGTGGATGTGCCATACTCTTATGTCCTCTATCAGCCTAGAGCTAGAATTATGGCCCATATACTAAGAGTCCAATTTCAAAAGCATGCTTTCTTCTTTAAATGCTTGTATAACATTGTTGGGAGCCAGCCCACGGCTCACATGGACCCGGATTACTCCTGAGAGGAAAACTGGGCCTGAAAGACAGAAACTAGACAAGGTTCCTGATCAAGGCTTAAATGTTTAATAACAAATGTGCTTATAAAAGGTGGGGCGGGGGGGAGGCCTATTCCCACCAATCCATTCTAGGTGCCTCGAACCAGCTGCAGGTGATGAAGTATAGGACAGGGTGTAGTCTCCAGAATATCTCAGGGGCCTCTCAGCAGGTTGCAAGATCTTGAAGGACAACAGTGGCAGTGGCTGAACAATAGAGTCCTCTAGGCAGGAAGGCTCCACCCCAGGTGATCTAATTCTCAGTGGCAGCAAGGTCAAAGTCTGGATCAGCCTGTTTCAGGCTGGGGGGGTTACATTTCCCCCCTGCTTATAATATTAAAAATAGCTGGACTGAGGCATAAAATTTATTTATCCTCTACAGTCCTGCTTGGGAGTTATGGTGGCTGGCGGCCGTGCCTTAAATCTTAGATCTTCCCGAATCATTCAATTCCATCATAGATGGTACATGCAGCTTGTTTGTGTTTATTTTACACAAAACATGGCTCAGTGTTGTATTATTAACAACCATGGCCTCTTGGCATGTACCTCTGTCTTTGATTGATATGATTCCGAGATCTGGGTGCCCGTCTTTGACTCTCTGGCCCTCATAGCACACCTTATTCCCAATTCAGACCAAAGCCACAATATGTACTAAAATGCTTCTTCATATTGATTAATAACTGCCACCTGCGCTTTTGGAGGCAAGGCTGCACACCCCCTGCAGTCAGGCTGAAGGGCATTGATTTACCTGCTTGATAAACAATGGGAGACAGTGAAAAGCAACAGTACAAAAGCTTCTTTGGGGAAGTCCAGGTACTCAATTCAATTGCAAATTAGCAATGACCAAGCTTAGACTATGAGCTCCCAGTGTGGGGGAGGTGGCTTTGAGAATTGCAGAAAGGCTGTTACTTCTCTGGGAGTGGAGGCTGTTCTCCAAATTAACTTTGCTAGGTAATTAAGAATTTAGTGATCTTCAATAGGAATCTCTAATACTGGAATTATTACTAGACCAGTCCAAGATTGAGTTAGAATAATTGTTCACATTGAGGGAAGGAGAAGAATCACTATAACTCTTTCTTATGACTAATCTTTCTACATCAGATTACAAGGTCTCTAATGTTTTATGTCCCATAAGGTTAAAAAGCTTGAAGCAAGGCAGCTTAGCTTGTCCAAACTGGGAAAATGGCAAGCAAAGGTGAGTCAAAAACATATGAAAGACCCACAACGTGAGGATCCCCCACGTTCTGACTCAGGAGAGGCATCACCCCAAAATCACCCACAATAAATGGTCTTGCTGCAAACTGCAAGAGGATTTTTATTCAAGAGCGCTCTGGGGCCCATGGTCATACACCATGCAGGGGTAGAGGAACATGGTGAACCAAGTAGCTGGATAAGGGGGTATTTAAAAAAAGAAACCACAATTCAAGGAGGTGGGAAGGGCGTTGTTGGAAAATACCAAAAATACCAGTTAAGAGTCACAAGGAAGTGCAAAGTTACAAGAGTCACGAGGAATACCTGGTAATTGGGAGAGTTATTTCTCAAGACAGTTTCTAAGAGCCCCTAACAATAGCACCTTTGCATAGCGGGTTCAAGCAATGGTCAGGGTGGGTCAGGGTGACTTTCTTTGAATGAATACTCCTTGAACCCAGGAAGTGGGTGGGTGGAGGGATGTCACTATCTGTTTTATGATTAGCATACCTTGGAGCACTGAGTCACAAAGGCCACATTCCCAAACCTGGGTCTAAAGGCCTAGAATTTTGTTTTTACTACTCTTTTACATATACCCAATTCAGCTTTCTTGTCACTACCTTCAGGGCACTCAGTGAACTCACCTGTCAGCTTGTCACATGAACTAGCCGTCACACTTCTACAGCATTCTGTGAAGGGAACCTATGCTTTTCCCTTTCCCAATAAGGTAGCGGTTCAGGATCAAGCCATATGCAAATAAATAGATCCTTTTCATCTCACCTAGACATGATTATGTCTGGTTTTAAGATACCATAAGGCATATATTAAGTTCTTTGACATCCAAATTTCAAAATTCAGGATGAGGAAAATACACCTATGACATCTCAACAATATTATTGCCTGGACAAAACCAGTATAATCACTAATGGCATAGTTTGCTGCCAATGTGAATATTTAATGGCCACACTCTTCAGTGAAGAGTAGAACTTGAATGAGTATTAGTTTCCATCAGGAATGAGTTTAACTAATAGATGTTCAAACTCAAGTAGTCTGCTGTAGACACGTGTGTATGTGAGCAAAGCCATATTAATTCAGGTTATATTGTTGTTGTTGGTGGTGCTAGTGGTGATGGTTGTGGTGGTAGTGTGTGTCTGTGTGTGTATGTATGTGTGAGAAACAGACACAGACAGAGATAGAGAGACAGAGAAAGAAGAGATTATATGCATGTATGTATATACATGTAGCAACAATGAATAAAGAAAGGTCTGTGAATATGGAAGAAACAAAGACCATGGGAATAACTTGATTGGGATTTTAAGAGGGAAGTAATGAAGATAGCATGCTCATGTACAATGTTCACAAATTATTTTAAAAGGTAAATAAGAAAAATGAAGTATTAGAAACAGAATTCTCAAAAGATGAGATAGAAATGGCTAAAAATATATTTTGTAAATGTTCAATATATACAGTCATTAGAGAAATTATTATTAAACTTTAATATTTATCTTGCAGTTGAGAATGGCTAAGATTAGATAGATAGATAGATAGATAGATAGATAGATAGATAGATAGATAGAATAATCCCTAACTATATGCTAAGTATTTGTCCTTATACACTCATATAGTTGTAATCCTACACATCATCAAGAAAACATCTCTATGCAACAGTCAGCCCACTACAGAAAATCACAACTAATCCAAATGCAGAGTTGTAAAACACAGTCTACAAAAATAGGTTATCTCTAAGGCTCAAGGGTCACTGACTAACAGGAGTGAAATATCACAAAAACAAAGAACCAGGGAGTTCTCTGTGAGATTATGTCTCTTAATAATTTCAGAATTCTGCTGATCCTTAGATCAGTGTTATTAACTCTCATCAACATTACTGCATAAACATGAGATTACCAAGAACAAGTGTGATGTTGGAAAGACCATGAGACTTCAACCTTTCATATGAAGAACTACGGGATATTCAGAAATGCTGAGAGTAATCATGTTCTGTAAGAAATAAATTACTTCTATCAGAGAATATATAGGAGCCAAGCTGCATCCTACCTGAAGCTTCATCTCTATCTACTATCTTTATTGATTCCTAGTTCTAGAAGTTGCTATGTATCCTACCAGAGAAGAAAAGTCAATATGAGGCTTACAAAGCTGCAATTCCCACTAATACTGTAGAGACTTAATGCCCCAGGAAAGGGGAATTGTACTGGGGGGGGGGTGTGGAGAGCACCCACAGAGGCAAACAAGAAGGAGGTTCTGAAGAACTCTGGATGGGGCAACCAGGAGGGGGGGGCAACATTAGGGATGTAATTAAATAAAATAATTAATTTAAAATTAATAACAAATAAATAAATCTTTGAAGAAATGCAAAACAACAACAGTAACAACAGCAACAACAAAGCTGTAATCTGTTACAGCCACCTGACAAAATATGCACAATAGCACAATTGTGATGAAAATAATCATCCTCTATCCGCTTGAATTTCAGGCCTGCTCCAGAAATGGAAACCCTTTTGCATTATTAAGAAATTAAGTTGTAACTGTTTTATTTCATTACTAAATTGTGTTTTCTTTTTTTTTTATCATATCTCTGCCTAAATGGATACTTTCCTTTCTTTCTGAATATTTTTAATAAGTCAAACATCCTAATGTGATCACTATTATTAATTGTAGGTAGTAGAAAGTTTTCAACAAGATATAGATGCTTCAAAACAAAATCCTAGTTCTTACTAGTATCATGATTCTTTTAACAAAAATAAAGAATACTCTGTACTTCATAATACAACAGTAAGAACATTAAAAGATAGAAATAACAGTGGCTAAATTTGGGGGTAATGTTAGCTACCTCTGAATCCACAGCTATTAATATTGTATAATATGAAATAATTTTAATTTGTTTCTTCTTAATTTTATACTTTGCATACTAATGCTGAGAAACTATCTTCTACAACAAAGTAATAGAAATCTGACCATCCCTTATGGTCAGATCAATTTTTAACACATGATTCCATTTGTGACATAGAATTAAAAACATTTAAAGTACCTTGTATAACCTGTGAACAGCCCAGTAAAATGGTATCTATACTAAAATTCATATCTATGATATTTACTATGGCATATAAAAACAGCCATGAAAAGAAACAGTTTATAAGGCTTCCAAAATTGTATAGAAATGGAAGAAATATTTTTATGAGTTATATGGTTAATTCCCTCAACCCAGGCATGGAGAGTGATGATTTGTGCTGTCTGATTTACATTCAGTGATTTATATTCTGAATTTTCCTTGGATCTCAGGAAGTAACTACTCATAAAAGAAATATAATAATTTTAGTTTATATTTTCTTGCTTGTTTTGTTTACTTTTGAATATCTATTGCTAATAAAAAACAAATCTACATAAAGAAAACAAGCTTTAAAAGTATTTAAACAATATTTATTTTTCTCTAGCTGCTTGAACAGCAGGGTTACTAAAGTAATAATGGAAAAGGAAATACAAAGTTAATATTCCATTACTTTCTTTGAAAAATTGTAGGTTGAATATTCTTTTTGTTGTTGTTGTTTGTTTTTCAAGACAGGGTTTCTCTGTGTACCCCTTGGCTGTCCTGGAACTCACTTTGTAGACCAGGCTGGCCTCAAACTCAGAAATCTGCCTGCCTCTGCCTCCCGAGTGCTGGGATTGAGGGGTGGAACACCACGTCCGGCAGGTTGAATATTCTTATTGTACATCCTTGTGGGCAGCAAAGCTAACAAATACTGTCTGTGACTAACCCATTTATCTCCCAGTTTAAGATTATTACCCCATGTTATTTCTCTAGAGTAGAGTCTTCATAGATAGCAGAATCTTAAGAAACCCTCAAGATAAATCAATCTGAAAATGGTGTTTTATGAAATAAAGATCAAATTTTAAAATCTATTCAGACATTATACCTACAAAAATTAATTTGTATGTTCTAAAAATAAGAAATATATATTTAGAATGTTATAAGTTTATTTATTTAATTTAATCTGTATGAGTACTATAGTTGAATGGATATATGTGCAACAGGTCTGTGCCTGTATCCTTGGAGGTCAAAATAGCTTATTGGTTCTCCTGAAATTACAGTTAAGTGTATACTCAAAAGATGATCCACCATACCACAAGGATATAAGTTCCACTGTGTTTATAGCAGCCTTTTTCATAGTAGTTAGAATCCGGAAATAATCAAAATAATACAGAAAATGTGGTTTATTTACACAATACTATTCATCCATTAAAAATGAGGACATCATGAAATTTGTAGGCAAATGGATGGAACTAGAAAATATTATCCTGAGTGAGGTATCCCAGAGCCAAAATGAAATGTATGGTATGTATTCACTGTTAAGCAGACATGAGCCAAAAATTAATGAATACCTATCATACAACTCACAGACCTTATGAAGTATAAAAAGAAGAAAGGACCAAATGAGAATGTGTCAATACCACTTAGAAGGGGTAAGAAAATAATCACAAGGACAGAAGGAGGAAAGGATTTGAATGAGAGAGGAGAGGGAGAGGAGAAAAGTGGGGTAAGGCCAGGTATACACAAAGAGACAGGAGAGAATTTCAGAAAGACAGAATTAACATAGTAAAAATGGCCATCCAACTGAAATCAGTCTACAGACTCAATGCAATCCCCATCAAAATCCCAACATATTTCTTCAAAGACATGGAAAGAGCAATTCTTAAATTAATCTGGAAAATTTAAAAAAAATCCTAAATACTGAAACAATTCTTAACCATAAAAGAACTTTTGGGGGAAATCACCATCCCTGCCCTCAAGCTATACTGCAGAGCAATAGTGATAAATAAATAAATAATAAAAAAAAGCATGGTATTGGTACAGAAACAGACACATTCATCAGTGAAATAGAACTAAAGTCCAAGAAATAAAACCACACACTTATGGACACTTGGTATTTGACAAAGACGCAAAAATATGCAATGGAAAAAGGAAAGCATCTCAGTAAATGGTGCTGGTCTAACTGTCGATTTGTATGTAGATTCATATTTGTCACCTTACACAAAGCTCAAGTCCAAGTGAAACAAGCAACTCCACAGAAAATCAGATACACTGAATCTAATAAAAGAGAAATTGAGAAAGAGTCTTGAACTCATTGGCACAGGGGTAAATTTTCTAAACCGAATTTCAATGGCTCAGGCTCTAAGATCAAAGATTGATAACTGGGACCTCAGGAAACTGGAAAGATTCTGTAAGGCATACATAGCCAATATGACAAATAGCAACCTATAGATTTGGAAAAGGTTTTTATTAACCCCACATCTAATAAAGGGCTAATATCCAAAATATATAGAACTCAAAAGCTAACCAGCAAGAAACCAAACAACCAAATATAAAAAAATGGAGGATAGAACTAAACAGAATTCACAACACAAGAATCTTGAAAAGGCTGAGAAGCACATAAAGAAATGTTCAAAGTCCTTAGTAATTGGGGGAATGTAAATCAAAATGACACTGTGATTCCACCTTATATAAATCAGAATAGCTAAGATCAAAATCTCAGGTGACAATGCATGTTGGTGAGAAGGTGAAGTAAGAGGAACACTCCTCCATTGCTGATGGGATTGCAAACTGATACCACCACTTTGGAAATTAATCTGGATGTTTCTCATAAAATTCGAAATAGATCTGCCTGAATACCCACCTATATCACTCTTGGAAATATAGTGAAAAGATGCAGCACCATGCCACAGGGGTTCCACTATGTTCATAGCAACTTTGCTTGTGATAGCCAGAAGCTATCTCTGCGTGACTCTAACTAAGGAAGTGAAAGATCTGTATGATAAAAACTTCAAGTCTCTGAAGAAAGAAATTAAAGAAGATCTCAGAAGATGGAAAGATCTCCCATGCTCATGGATTGGCAGGATCAATGGAGTAAAAATGGCTATCTTGCCAAAAGCAATCTACAGATTCAATGCAATCCCCATCAAAATTCCAACTCAATTCTTCAACTAATTAGAAGGAACAATTTGCAAATTCATCTGGAATAACAAAAAACCTAGGATAGCAAAAACTCTTCTCAAGGATAAAAGAACCTCTGGTGGAATCACCATGCCTGACCTAAAGGTTTACTACAGAGCAATTGTGATAAAAACTGCATGGTTCTGGTATAGAGACAGACAAGTAGACCAATGGAATAGAATTGAAGACCCAGAGATGAACCCACACACCTATGGTCACTTGATCTTCGACAAGGGAGCTAAAACCATCCAGTGGAAGAAAGACAGCATTTTCAACAATTGGTGCTGGCACAACTGGTTGTTATCATGTAGAAGAGTGCGAATTGATCCATACTTATCTCCTTGTACTAAGGTCAAATCTAAGTGGATCAAGGAACTTCACATAAAACCAGAGACACTGAAACTTATAGAGGAGAAAGTGGGGAAAAGCCTTGAAGATATGGGCACAGGGGAAAAATTCCTGAACAGAACAGCCGTGGCTTGTGCTGTAAGATCAAGAATTGACATGTGGACCTAATGAAACTCCAAAGTTTCTGCAAGGCAAAAGACACCGTCAATAAGACAAAAAGACCACCAACAGATTGGGAAAGGATCTTTACCTATCCTAAATCAGATAGGGGACTAATATCCAACATATATAAAGAACTCAAGAAGGTGGACTTCAGAAAATCAAATAACCCCATTAAAAAATGGGGCTCAGAACTGAAGAAAGAATTCTCACTTGAGGAATACTGAATGGCAGAGAAGCACCTGAAAAAATGTTCAACATCCTTAATCATCAGGGAAATGCAAATCAAAACAACCCTGAGATTCCACCTCACACCAGTCAGAATGGCTAAGATCAAAAATTCAGGTGACAGCAGATGCTGGCGTGGATGTGGAGACAGAGGAACACTCCTCCGTTGTTGGTGGGATTGCAGGCTTGTACAACCACTCTGGAAATCAGTCTGGCGGTTCCTCAGAAAATTGGACATAGTACTACCGGAGGATCCAGCAATACCTCTCCTGGGCATATATCCAGAAGATGTCCCAACTGGTAAGAAGGACACATGCTCCACTATGTTCATAGCAGCCTTATTTATAATAGCCAGAAGCTGGAAAGAACCCAGATGCCCCTCAACAGAGGAATGGATACAGAAAATGTGGTACATCTACACAATGGAGTACTACTCAGCTATTAAAAAGAATGAATTTATGCAATTCCTAGCCAAATGGATGGACCTGGAGGGCATCATCCTGAGTGAGGTAACACATTCACAAAGGAACTCACACAATATGTACTCACTGATAAGTGGATATTAGCCCAAAACCTAGGATACCCAAGATATAAGATACAATTTCCTAAACACATGAAACTCAAGAAAAATGAAGACTGAAGTGTGGACACTATGCCCCTCCTTAGAAGTGGGAACAAAACACCCTTGGAAGGAGTTACAGAGACAAAGTTTGGAGCAGAGATGAAAGGATGGACCATGTAGAGACTGCCATATCCAGGGATCCACCCCATAATCAGCATCCAAACGCTGACACCATTGCATACACTAACAAGATTTTATCGAAAGGACCCAGATGTAGCTGTCTCTTGTGAGACTATGCCGGGGCCTAGCAAACACAGAAGTGGATGCTCACTGTCAGCTAATGGATGGATCACAGGGCTCACAATGGAGGAGCTAGAGAAAGTACCCAAGGAGCTAAAGGGATCTGCAACCCTATAGGTGGAACAACATTATGAACTAACCAGTACCCCAGAGCTCTTGACTCTAGCTGCAAATGTATCAAAAGATGGCCTAGTCGGCCATCACTGGAAAGAGAGGCCCATTGGACACGCAAACTTTATATGCCCCAGTAATGGGGAACGCCAGGGCCAAAAAGGGGGAGTGGGTGGGTAGGGGAGTGGGGGTGGGTGGCTATGGGGACTTTTGGTATAGCATTGGAAATATAAATGAACTAAATACCTAATAAAAAATGGAAAAGAAAAAAAAAATATTAACTTATTTCCCTGTAATATAAAAATCTCTTTATCAACCAAAAAAAAAAAAAGAAAAAAAAAAAAGAAAAAAGAAAGAAAATATCTAATAAAAAATATACATGCAGGCTGAAAAAAAATAAAATCTATTTTCACTTCAAAAAAAAAAAAAAAGAAAATGTGGTTCTTTGCTCCTTCTTAGAATTGGAAACAAAACACCCATGGAAGGAGTTACAGAGACAAAGATTGGAGCTGTGACAAAAGGATGGACCATCTAGAGACTGCCTTATCTAGGGATCCACCCCATAATCAGCTTCCAAAGGCTGACACCACTGCATACACTAGCAAGATTTTGCTGAAAGGACCCAGATATAGCTGTCTCTTGTGAGACTAGGCAGGGGCCTAGCAAACACGTAAGTGGATGCTCACATTCAGCTATTGGATGGATCACAGGGCCCCAATGGAGGAGCTAGCGAAAGTATCCAAGGAGCTAAATTGATCTGCAACCCTGTAGGTGCAACAACATTATGAACTAACCAGTACCCTGGAGGTCTTGACTCTAGCTACATATGTATCAAAAGATGGCCTAGTCGGCCATCACTGGAAAGAGGCTCATCGGGCACGCAAACTTTATATGCCCCAGTACAGGGGAACGCCAGGGCCAAAAAAATGAGAATGGGTGGGTAGGGAAGTGGGGGAGAGGGTATGGGGGACTTTGGGATAGCATTGGAAATGTCATTGAGGAAAATATGTAATAAAAAATAGAGTTCCAACTTAATTCTTCACAGATTTAGAAAGGACAAATTGCAAATTCATCAGGAATAGTAAAAAACCTAGGATAGCAAAAACTGTTCTCAACAGTAAGAGAACCTCTGGTGAAATCACTATGCCTGATCTCAAGCTGTACTATAGAGCAATTGTGATAAAAACTGTATGGTACTGGTACAGCAACAGACAGGTAGACCAATGGAATAAAATTGAAGATCCAGTTATGAACTCATACACCTATGGTCACTTGGTCTCTGACAAAGGAGCTAAAACCATGCCGTGGAAAAAAGACAGCATTCTCAACAAATGGTGCTGGTTCAACTAGCAGTTAGCATGTAGAAGAATGCAAATTGATCCATTCTTATATCCTTGTACAAAGCTCTTCTAAGTGGATCAAGGAAATCCATATAAAACCAGAGACACTGAAACTTACAGAGGAGAAAGTGAGCGAAGAGCCTCGATATGGGCACAACAGAAAACTTCTTGAACAGAACACCAATGGCTTGAGATGTAAGATCAAGAATCGACAAAAGGGACCTCATAAAATTGCAAACCTTTTGTATGTCAAAGGATACTGTCAAGAAAACAAAATGGCAACCAACAGATTGGGAAAATAGCTTTACCAATCCTAAATCCGTTAGGGGGCTAATATACAATATACAATATACAATATACAATATACATATACATATACATATACATATACATATACATATATATATATATATATATATATATATATATATATATATATATATATATATATATATAAAGAATTCAAGAAATTGGACTCCAGAAAACCAAATAACCTTATTAAAAATGGGGTACAGATCTAAAAAAAGAATTCTCAGCCGAGGAATGCTGAATGGCTGAGAAGCACTTAGAGAAATATTCAACGTCCTTAGTCATCAGTGAAATGCAAATCTAAACAATTCTTAGATTCCACCTAACACCAGTCAGAATCACTAAGATCAAAAGTACAGGTGACAGCAGATGCTGGCGAGGATGGGGAGAAAGAGGAATTCTCCTCCATTTCTGGTTGGATTGCAGGCTGGTACAACCACTCTGGAAATCAGTCTAGTGGTTCCTCAGAAAATTGGACATAGTACTACCGGAAGATCCAGCAGTACCTCTCCTGGGCATATAACCAGAAGATGTTCCAACTGGTAATAAGGACACATGCTCCACTATGTTCATAGCAGCCTTATTTTTAATAGCCAGAAGCTGGAAAGAACCCAGATGTCCCTCAACAGAGAAATGGACACAGAAAATGTACATTTACACAATGGAGTGCTACTAAGTTATTAAAAACAATGAATTTATTTAATTCTTATAGAAATGGATGGATCTGGAGGATATCATCCTGAGTAAAGTAACACAATAAGAAAAGAACACACATGATATGCCTTCACTTATTAGTGAATATTAGTGCAGAACCTCAGAATATCCATGATATAATTTGCAGTACACATGAAGCTCAAGAAGAAAGAAGACAAAAGTGTGGATACTTCAATACTTCTTAGAATGGGGAGCAAAATACCCATGGAAGGAGTTACAGAGACAAAGTTCAGAGCAGAGACTGTAGGAATGATCATCCAGAAACTGCCCCACCTGGGGATCCATCTCATAAACCACCACCAAACACAGACACTATTGCACATGTCAAAAAGATTTTACTGAGAGGACCCTGATATTGCTGTCTCTTGTGATGACCTGCCAGTACCTGGCAAATGCAGAAGTGGATGTTCACAGTCACCCATTGGATGGAGCACAGGGTCCTCATTGAAAGAGCTAGCAAAGGTTCCCAAGGAGCTGAAGTGTCCTGCGGCCCTATAGGAGGAACAATATGAAGGAAACAGTACCCCCTAGAGCTCCCTGGGACTAAACCACCAACCAAAGGAAACACATGGTGGGACTCATGGTTCTAACTGCATATGTAGCAAAGAATGGCCTACTTGGCCATCAATGGGAGGAGAGGCCCTTGGACTTGTGAAGATTCTCTGCCCCAGTATAGGGGAATACCAGGACCAGGAAGCTGGAGTGAGTGGGTTGGAGAGCAGGTTGAGGGGTGAGGAGATAGGGGATTTTCAGAGAGGAAACTAGAAAAGGGCATAAGATTTTAAATGTAAATAAAGAAATTATCTAATAAAAATTTTAAAAAATATTAAAAAAACTAGAAAATAGCATTTAAGTGTGCAAAGAAAGTACACTGAGAAATGCAAGTGCAAGATATCAGAGGAAGAAAGAAAGGTAGGAAGGGAGGGAGGGAAGGAAGGAAGGGAGGGAGGGAGGGAGGGAGGGAGGGAGGAAGGAAGAAAGAAAGAAAGAAAGAAAGAAAGAAAGAAAGAAAGAAAGAAAGAAAGAAAGAAAGAAAGAAAGAAAGAAAGAAAGAAAGAAAGAAAGGAAGGAAGGAAGGAAGAAAAACTTGTGCTGATTTATTCCTAAATATAAAGATAAAATACTGCATATCCTTTAGAAATAGTGATTATGATGTTATTGGAAAAATTCAGATTCAGTGAAATAAGATTCTTGTTCAATTTTATGTTTCTTTTCAATAGAATAAAATAAAGCCAAAGTAGCTTACTTTTCTCTATTGACCAAATAACTGCAAATAAGAAAACAAGCAAACCTGTGATTTATTGAACATTTCTGTATAACTAACATAATATAAATGTATGCAAGGCATATGTGTTTATAGTTATGTATATACCTAATACATAAATTCAAAATAACACACTATATTCTTTGTACAACTATCTGATGTTTTACGACTATTCATTTGGCAGAAACAACATAAATTATGTAAACTGAGTGATATTTAATTTATAGTATAAGGAGAAATTTAAATAAATTATTTTCTTCAAAGAATTTCTTACCATTTAAGGCCGATCTAAAAAGAATAGCATAAGGTCCTTTTCTTTCACATCAACATGCTGAACAAAAACACACACATGAGAAATAAACAAAGTGTAGATAAAGAGCAACATTGGAGAATGAGTGACAGGAGTCCAGAGAGGCAATATGATAATGGAAGGGCTTATATGAGACACCCAAGAGGAACTTGGCTCAGCCTTCCCTCAGTCTACCATGAAATCTGACAATGTTTAGATGACTGAAAGATTCTGTGTCACAACTCTTCTTCTTTTTAATGACATATTTATCTTTCTGTCATTGCTTTATCAGCATTAAGCCTCTAAACACACTCATTTATGCTGGCAAAACATCTCCAAATCAACTGAGATAACTCTCATATGCCCATCACTAAAAATATTAGAAGTAAACATTGTGATTATGAAAAAAAGTCAATTCAAAAGTATCTAAATAATTTTGTTTTTGATCCAATTTCTTGTGTTGAAAAATATTTAAAAATTTGCAAATAATATTTAAAATTTTAAACCGTGAACAGTATGCTTGGAATTCTTGGTTACTCTAAGAACTTTCATTGCTTCAGCAACCTTTCTGGGCAGGTTCTATAGCTTTACTTTTCTGTAGTTAATCATGTTTGAGGGCCTTCTCCTTTTATAGCCTTTTATAGTAAAAGAACAATTTATGATTTGTTAATAATTTTACTGAATATACATGTTCAAATATCATGGGCATCAAAACTTAACCTCATTTTCAGAAGAATTTACCTTATTTTGAAGTAGAAAGTTTTTGATCCCTCAGAGATTTATTGATTTAGATTTTAGTAGTTTTCTGTCTTTTTGCCTTTGGAGACATTAATTTACAAGGTTCTGCTTTCATTTAAAATTAACCATATATAAAGAAACATTTAACAAACATAAATATGTAAAACAACTATAAAATTGAAAAGGCATATAATAAGTGTATTTTATTATTTCTTCACAGTTTTACAGTGTATGGTTTCTAATTATAAAAAGTAAAGTACTTCTTGCTTATAAGTAGTAAAAACCAAAACGACATTGTAGTCTAAAGATGAAGAAGTGAGTTTAGAAAACTTGCTGGTTGCCCAGTATTACAGTAGTGTTTGGATTTAAAAAATCATCATTTTGCTTTCATTTTTTAAAAGATTTGTTTGGTAAAAGTAAAGTATAAATTTATGGCATCATATTTATGAGTAGAACTATAAATCATTCGAAGATACATAACTATTTTTTTGTTTTGAACTAAGAGAAAAATTTTTATTATTTTTAATAGTTTTTAATCTTTTTTTTTTTTTTTTTTTTACACTCCAGATTTTATCCCTCTCCTGGTCCATCCTCTGACTATTCCACATCCCATACCTCCTCTGCCCATCTTCACCAGGATGCACTGTGCCCCTACCCCCCCCTACACACCTTACCAGACCTCCCCTCTCCTTGCAGCCTCCATTCTCTAGAAGGTTAGATGCATCTTCTCTGACTGAACCCATATCCAGAAGTCCTCTGCTGAATATGGGTTGAGGCCTCATAGCAGCTGATGTATGCTGCCTGGTTGGTGGTCCAGTGTCTGAGAGATCTCTGGGATAGTGGTTAATTGAGACTGCTGGTGCTCCTAAGGGGTCATCCTCCTCCTCAGTTTCTTTCAGCTTTTCCCTAATTCAACAACAGGGCTCAGCAGATTCTGCCCATTGATTGGGAAGAAATATCTACATCTGATTCTTTCAGCTGCCTGTTGGGTCTTTCAGAGAGCAGTCATAATAGGCCCCCTACTTTTGAGCACTCCATAGCCTCAATAATAGTGTCAGGTCTTAGGTCCTTCCCTTGAGCTGGATCCCACTATGGGCCTTTCACTGGACCTCCTTTTCCTCTGTTTCTTCTTTATTTTTGTCACTGCAGTTTTTTTTTTTAATTAGATATTTTCTTTATTCACATTTCAAATGTTATTCCCCTTCCCATTTTCCCCTCCAAAAAACCCCTTGGCCTGTTCCCCAACCTACACACTTCCACGTCCTCTCCCTAGCATTCCTCTGTACTGGGGCATAGAACCCTCACAAGACCAAGGACCTGACCTCCCATTGATGACCAACTAGGCCATCCTCTGCTACATATGCAGTAGAGACACAAGTTCCACCATGTGTTTTTTTTTTTTTTTTTTATTGTTTGTTTAGTCCTAGGGAGCTCTGGGGGTACTGGTTAGTTCATATTGTTGTTCCTCCTATAGGGCTGCAAACTCCTTCAGCTTCTTGGGTACTTTATCTCCTTCATTGGGGACCCTATGACAAGAACAAGCATTGGTCAGAATTTTTGAGTGTGGAATGGCAACCCTATCCTTCACGTGATCCACTGTATTCTCCTGGAGGTGGACTCTCCCCACTGTATGGCATTTCATCTAAGGTCCCTCTCTTTGAGTCCTGTGAGTCTCTCACCTTCCAAGTGTCTGGTACATTCTGGAAGGTCTGCATACCTTCTACCTCCTGAGGTTGACTGTTTCCATTCTCTCTGCAGGCCCTCAGGGATTCAGTCCTTTTACCTAACCCAATACCTGCTCATGTTCCCTTCGTCCCCTCCTTGTCCCCTTTCCCACCCAGGTCCCTCACTACCTCCTCCCCACTGTGATTGTTTCCTTCTTCCTCCCATGTGAATTTAGGCATCCTCACTTGGGCCCTTATGCTTCTTAACATTTTTGAGTTTTGTGGTATGTATCCTAGGTACCCCTTACATTTTTGCCTAATATCCACTTATTAGTGAGTACATAATGAACCATTTGCAAGGAAAGCAAACATGCTTGTTTTGTTCAAATTATTCAAATATAATACAATATAATAAATAAATGTTTATTTGTTAAACATTGTTATGTTTAACATTCAAATGCTTTTAAGACAATGAGATGAGAAGTTTTAACACATGTATGCACTTTTCTGTGATCTTTATCCTCTTGGAGTATAGCATAATCATTTTATTCATCCCTGTTATCTGTAGCTTTTTGGAGCAATTTGTTTCAACATTTTTATAGCAATTTCAAAAGATATAAATATTATAACTAATTATAGTTTATATTCTTAACCTTTAAACTTTAAATGTACCTGCTCATATATCAAATTTATTAATGATTAAATTAAGTAATTAAATAGTACATATTTAAAAATGTGTTTTTAAATTTAAATGCTTCAGTGTTCTTTTTTTTTTTTTCTTTCCATTTTTTATTAGGTATTTAGCTCATTTAAATTTCCAATGCTATACCAAAAGTCCCCCATACCCACCCACCCCCACTCCCCTACCCGCCCACTCCCCCTTTTTGGCCCTGGCGTCCCCTGTTCTGGGGCATATAAAGTTTGTGTGTCCAATGGGCCTCTCTTTCCAGTGATGGCCGACTAGGCCATCTTTTGATACATATGCAGCTAGAGTCAAGAGCTCCGGGGTACTGGTTAGTTCATAATGTTGTTCCACCTATAGGGTTGCAGATCCCTTTAGCTCCTTGGGTACTTTCTCTAGCTCCTCCATTGGGAGCCCTGTGATCCATCCATTAGCTGACTGTGGGCATCCACTTCTGTGTTTGCTAGGCCCCCGCATAGTCTCACAAGAGACAGCTACATCTGGGTCCTTTCGATAAAATCTTGCTAGTGTATGCAATGGTGTCAGCGTTTGGATGCTGCTTATGGGGTGGATCCCTGGATAAGGCAGTCTCTACATGGTCCATCCTTTCATCTCAGCTCCAAACTTTGTCTCTGTAACTCCTTCCAAGGGTGTTTTGTTCCCACTTCTAAGGAGGGGCATAGTGTCCACACTTCAGTCTTCATTTTTCTTGAGTTTCATGTGTTTAGGAAATTGTATCTTATATCTTGGGTATCCTAGGTTTTGGGCTAATATCCACTTATCAGTGAGTACATATTGTGTGAGTTCCTTTGTGAATGTGTTACCTCACTCAGGATGATGCCCTCCAGGTCCATCCATTTGGCTAGGAATTGCATAAATTCATTCTTTTTAATAGCTGAGTAGTACTCCATTGTGTAGATGTACCACATTTTCTGTATCCATTCCTCTGTTGAGGGGCATCTGGGTTCTTTCCAGCTTCTGGCTATTATAAATAAGGCTGCTATGAACATAGTGGAGCATGTGTCTTTCTTACCAGTTGAGGCATCTTCTGGATATATGCCCAGGAGAGGTATTGCTGGATCCTCCAGTAGTACTATGTCCAATTTTCTAAGGAACCGCCAGACGGATTTACAGAGTGGTTGTACAAGCCTGCAATCCCACCAACAATGGAGGAGTGTTCCTCTTTCTCCACATCCACGCCAGCATCTGCTGTCACCTGAATTTTTGATCTTAGCCATTCTGACTGGTATGAGGTGGAATCTCAGGGTTGTTTTGATTTGCATTTCCCTGATGATTAAGGATGTTGAACATTTTTTCAGGTGCTTCTCTGCCATTCGGTATTCCTCAGGTGAGAATTCTTTGTTCAGTTCTGAGCCCCATTTTTTAATGGGGTTGTTTGATTTTCTGAAGTCCACCTTCTTGAGTTCTTTATATATGTTGGATATTAGTCCCCTATCTGATTTAGGATAGGTAAAGATCCTTTCCCAATCTGTTGGTGGTCTCTTTGTCTTATTGACGGTGTCTTTTGCCTTGCAGAAACTTTGGAGTTTCATTAGGTCCCATTTGTCAATTCTCGATCTTACAGCACAAGCCATTGCTGTTCTGTTCAGGAATTTTTCCCCTGTGCCCATATCTTCAAGGCTTTTCCCCACTTTCTCCTCTATAAGTTTCAGTGTCTCTGGTTTTATGTGAAGTTCTTTGATCCATTTAGAATTGATCTTAGTACAAGGAGATAAGTATGGATCGATTCGCATTCTTCTACATGATAACAACCAGTTGTGCCAGCACCATTTGTTGAAAATGCTGTCTTTCTTCCACTGGATGGTTTTAGCTCCCTTGTCGAAGATCAAGTGAACATAGGTGTGTGGGTTCATTTCTGGATCTTCAATTCTATTCCATTGGTCTACTTGTCTGTCTCTATACCAGTACCATGCAGTTTTTACCACAATTGCTCTGTAGTAAAGCTTTAGGTCAGGCATGGTGATTCCACCAGAGATTCTTTTATCCTTGAGAAGAGTTTTTGCTATCCTAGGTTTTTTGTTATTCCAGATGAATTTGCAAATTGCTCCTTCTAATTCGCTGAAGAATTGAGTTGGAATTTTGATGGGGATTGCATTGAATCTGTAGATTGCTTTTGGCAAGATAGCCATTTTTACTCCATTGATCCTGCCAATCCATGAGCATGGGAGATCTTTCCATCTTCTGAGATCTTCTTTAATTTCTTTCTTCAGAGACTTGAAGTTTTTATCATACAGATCTTTCACTTCCTTAGTTAGAGTCACGCAGAGATATTTTATATTATTTGTGACTATTGAGAAGGGTGTTGTTTCCCTAATTTCTTTCTCAGCCTGTTTATTCTTTGTGTAGAGAAAGGCCATTGACTTGGTTGAGTTAATTTTATATCCAGCTACTTCACCGAAGCTGTTTATCAGGTTTAGGAGTTCTCTGGTGGAATTTTTAGGGTCACTTATATATACTATCATATCATCTGCAAAAAGTGATATTTTGACTTCCTCCTTTCCAATTGGTATCCCATTGATCTCCTTTTGTTGTCAAATTGCTCTGGCTAATACTTCAAGTACTATGTTGAAAAGGTAGGGAGAAAGTGGGCAGCCTTGTCTAGTCCCTGATTTTAGTGGGATTGCTTCCAGCTTCTCTCCATTTACTTTGATGTTGGCTACTGGTTTGCTGTAGATTGCTTTTATCATGTTTAGGTATGGGCCTTGAATTCCTGATCTTTCCAGAACTTTTATCATGAATGGGTGTTGGATCTTGTCAAATGCTTTTTCTGCATCCAACAAGATGATCATGTGGTTTTTGTCTTTGAGTTTGTGTATATAGTGGATTACATTGATGGATTTTCGTATATTAAACCATCCCTGCATTCCTGGAATAAAAGCTACTTGGTCAGGATGGATGATTGCTTTAATGTGTTCTTGGATTCGGTTAGCGAGAATTTTATTGAGGATTTTTGCATCGATATTCATAAGAGAAATTGGTCTGAAGTTCTCTATCTTTGTTGGATCTTTCTGTGGTTTAGGTATCAGAGTAATAGTGGCTTCATAAAATGAGTTGGGTAGAGTACTTTCTACTTCTATCTTGTGAAAATGTTTGTGCAGAACTGGAATTAGATCTTCTTTGAAGGTCTGATAGAACTCTGCACTAAACCCGTCTGGTCCTGGGCTTTTTTTGGCTGGGAGACTATTTATAACTGCTTCTAATTCTTTAGGGGATATGGGACTGTTTAGAAGGTCAACTTGATCCTGATTCAACTTTGGTACCTGGTATCTGTCCAGAAATTTGTCCATTTCGTCCAGGTTTTCCAGTTTTGTTGAGTATAGCCTTTTGTAGAAGGATCTGATGGTGTTTTGGATTTCTTCAGGATCTGTTGTTATGTCTCCCTTTTCAGTTCTGATTTTGTTAATTAGGATTTTGTCTCTGTGCCCTCTAGTGAGTCTAGCTGAGGGTTTATCTATCTTGTTGATTTTCTCAAAGAACCAACTCCTCGTTTGGTTAATTCTTTGAATAGTTCTTCTTGTTTCCACTTGGTTGATTTCACCCCTGAGTTTGATTATTTCCTGCCGTCTACTCCTCTTGGGTGAATTTGCTTCCTTTTTTTCTAGAGCTTTTAGATGTGTTGTCAAGCTGCTAGTATGTGCTCTCTCCCGTTTCTTCATGGAGGCACTCAGAGCTATGAGTTTCCCTCTTAGAAATGCTTTCATTGTGTCCCAAAGGTTTGGGTACGTTGTGGCTTCATTTTCATTAAACTCTAAAAAGTCTTTAATTTCTTTCTTTATTCCTTCCTTGACCAAGGTATCCTTGAGCAGAGTGTTGTTCAGTTTCCACGTGAGTGTTGGCTTTCTGTTATTTTTTTTTGTTATTGAAGATCAGCCTTAGTGCATGGTGATCTGATAGGATACATGGGACAATTTCAATATTTTTGAATCTGTTGAGGCCTGTTTTGTGACCTATTATGTGGTCAATTTTGGAGAAGGTACCATGAGGTGCTGAGAAGAAGGTATATCCTTTTGTTTTAGGATAAAATGTTCTGTAGATATCTGTCAGATCCATTTGTTTCATCACTTCTGTTAGTTTCAGTGTGTCCCTGTTTAGTTTCTGTTTCCATGATCTGTCCATTGGTGAAAGTGGTGTGTTGAAGTCTTCCACTATTATTGTGTGAGGTGCAATGTGTGCTTTGAGGTTTACTAAAGTTTCTTTAATGAATGTGGCTGCCCTTGTATTTGGCGCATAGATATTCAGAATTGAGAGTTCCTCTTGGAGCATTTTACCTTTGATGAGAACAAAGTGCCCCTCCTTGTCTTTTTTGATGACTTTGGGTTGGAAGTCAATCTTATCAGATATTAGGATGGCTACTCCAGCTTGTTTCTTCATACCATTTGCTTGGAAAATTGTTTTCCAGCTTTTTATTCTGAGGTAGTGTCTATCTTTTTCTCTGAGATGTGTCTCCTGTAAACAGCAAAATGTTGGGTCTTGTTTGTGTAGCCAGTTTGTTAGTCTATGTCTTTTTATTGGGGAGTTGAGACCATTGATGTTAAGAGATATTAAGGAAAAGTAATTGTTGCTTCCTGTTATTTTTGTTGTTAAAGTTGGCATTCTGTTCTTGTGTCTGTCTTCTTTTAGGTTTGTTGAGGGATTACCTTCTTGTTTTTTCTAGGGCATTGTTCCCGTTCTTGTATTGGTTTTTTTCTGTTATTAACCTTTGAAGGGCTGGATTCGTGGAGAGATAATGTGTGAATTTGGTTTTGTCGTGGAATACTTTGGTTTCTCCATCTATGGTAATTGAGAGTTTGGCTGGGTATAGTAGCCTGGGCTGGAATTTGTGTTCTCTTAGTGTCTGTATAACATCTGTCCAGGCTCTTCTGGCTTTCATAGTCTCTGGTGAAAAATCTGGTGTAATTCTGATAGGCTTGCCTTTGTATGTTACTTGACCTTTTTCCCTTACCGCTTTTAGTATTCTATCTTTATTTAGTGCATTTGTTGTTCTGATTATTATGTTTCGGGAGGAATTTCTTTTCTGGTCCAGTCTATTTGGAGTTCTGTAGGCTTCTTGTATGTTCATAGGTATCTCTTTCTTTATATTTGGGAAGTTTTCTTCAATAATTTTGTTGAAGATGTTTGCTGGTCCTTTGAGTTGAAAATCTTCATTCTCATCCACTCCTATTATCCGTAGGTTTGGTCTTCTCATTGTGTCCTGGATTTCCTGGATATTTTGAGTTAGGATCTTTTTGCATTTTCCATTTTCTTTGATTGTTGTGCCGATGTTCTCTATGGAATCTTCTGCACCTGAGATTCTCTCTTCCATCTCTTGTATTCTGTTGCTGATGCTCAAATATATGGTTCCAGATTTCTTTCCTAGGGTTTCTATCTCCAGTGTTGCCTCACTTTGAGTTTTCTTTATTGTGTCTACTTCCCTTTTTAGGTCTAGTATGGTTTTGTTCATTTCCACCACCTGTTTGTATGTTTTTTCCTCTTTTTCTGTAAGGACTTCTACCTGTTTGATTGTGTTTTCCTGTTTTTCTTTAAGGACTTGTAACTCTTTAGCAGTGTTCTCCTGTATTTCTTTAAGTGATTTATTAAAGTCCTTCTTGATGTCCTCTACCATCATCATGAGATATGCTTTTAAATCTAGGTCTAGGTTTTCGGGTGTGTTGGGGTGCCCTGGACTGGGCGAAGTGGGAGTGCTGAGTTCTGATGATGGTGAGTGGTCTTGGTTCCTGTTAGTAGGATTCCTACGTTTACCTTTCGCCATCTGGTAGTCTCTGGAGTTAGTAGTTATAGTTGACTCTGTTTAGAGATTGTTCTTCTGGTGATTCTGTTACCGTCTCTCAGCAGACCTGGGAGACAGATTCTCTCCTCTGAGTTTCAGTGCTCAGAGCACTCTCTGCTGGCAAGCTCTCTTACAGGGAAGGTGCGCAGATATCTTGTTTTTGGACCTCCTCCTGGTCGAAGAAGAAGGCCCAAAACAGGGCCTCTCTCAGAAGCTGTGTTGCTTTGGCAGTTCCCAGAAGCTGTCAGCTTCTGTGGTGCAGACTCTCACCTGTGCAGACTAAAATCCTAAGTTCCAGGGAGTCCTGGAACCAAGATGGTGACCGCTGCTCCTGAGGCTGAGGCCGTCTCCCGAGCCAGGAGGACACCTGTCCTCTGGTCCGGACGGTGGCCGGCTGTCTGTGGCCCGCCAAGAGTGCTGCCTCAGCGTCTCTGTGCTTCTGCCCGTCCCAGAAGCTGTCCGGTTCTCTGGCGCACCCTCTAACCTGTTCAGACTAATTTCCTAAGTTCTGCTGAGTCCCGGAACCAAGATGTCGACCGCTGCTGCTGAGGCTGATGCTTCCTCCCAAGCCAGGCGGACACCTGTCCTCTGGTCCGGATGGTGGCCGGTTGTCTGCGGCCCGCCCAGGCTGCTGCCTCAGCGGCTCTGTGCTTCTGCCCGTCCCAGAAGCTGTCCGGTTCTCTGGCGCACCCTCTAACCTGTTCAGACTAATTTCCTAAGTTCTGCTGAGTCCGCTTCAGTGTTCTTAAACATTAGTCATGTCAATGATGCTGTTTCTACTGCCATTATTTTCCAAGGTATTTTCATCAATTAATTTATTTATTTACAATATATCCTGATCACTGCATCCCCTGTCTTCTCTCCTCCCAGTATCTCTCTCATCTCCCCTCCATCATACCCTCCCCTTTTTCTCAGAGAAGATGAGATCTACCATGGATAGCAACCTGCCTTGGCATATCAAGGCAGAGTAGCACTAGGTGCATTTTCTTCTATTGAGGCTAGATAAGGCAAGCAGTTAGGGGAAAGTGATCCAAAGGCAGGCAGTCAAGTTAGAGACAGCCCTGGTTTCTGCTATTAGATGTCAGACCCACATGAAGACCAAGCTGAACATCTGTTATGTATGTGTAGGGGCCTTAGGTCTGTACCATGTATGATCTCTGGTTAGTGATTCAATCTCAGTAAGCCAATATGGGTCCAGGCTACTTGTACAAGACTTCCACTGGAAGGATGAGGACATTAAGCAAGCCATAAAAACTTTTATTCACAATTTTTTCTCCCTACAAAATGTATAGGGAAAAAGAGTCAAATATGTATTTTTCAACCATTTTCGTGGTGTTTAGTTCACTTAAACAGCAATTTTGAGTTTACAAACATTACCTTCATTTTCATATGAAGTAATAACATAAGGCTATGGTACAAGAAACATGCATTACTTAATAATAAAATAAAACCTATTAATATCCCACTCAGAAATAAATTTCAATAACTTGGAGAAATAGCTCAGTGTTCATGGGGGTTTGCTTATCCTACAGGGGACTTGGGTTCATTTCCAACCATCAACAAAGTTTATAAAAACTGCATATAACTCTAGTTCTAGAGTTTCCAATGCCATTTATTGGGCGTGGGGTTTCTGGTGTACAGATTTTTATGTAAGCATAACACTCACATATAAGATAAAAATAAGCAAGTCTTTAAAATAGTAGACAAAGGAGTCAGGAAAGTAACTCAGTGGATAGTGAATGTCTCATGAAAGGACAAAGACCCGAGCTTTTATCCCCATTTTCCATGTAAGACTTTGGTTTATCAGGGCTCGTCTGTAACTCAGGTACTCTGGTGGAGCATATATCCTGGGAACTATTGAGCCAAAAAGGCTAGCTAAAGCTGCCATGTCTATGTTCAAAAGGGAATGTGACAAAATACATGAGTAAATGAGGAATACAGTTCATGGTTAGTTTCTGGCTTTCCTGTGTTTCTAGAGGGTCAGTATAACCACATGCACACTTACCAATCTCCTCTCTCTCTCTCTCTCTCTCTCTCCCTCTCTCTCTCTCTCTCTCTCTCTCTTCCTCTCAAAACACACACACACACACACACACACACACACACACATATACTCACAGAGACACACATACAGACATACATATAGACAAATGTGTGGATATAATCATTTTCCAAATCATGTAAAAGAAAGTGAGTAGTTATATGAATAGAAGATTGACTACTGCTCCCCAGGTGAATACCAATACACACCAAAATAAGACAACAGCTCAAATCTATTGTGTTAGTCATTTTTGAAATGTGAAAATATTAAAATGTTAACAAAGGTATACAGAAAAGGAAGGTGATATAACCAAGTGGTAGATAAGTAACTCTAGCACTGCATTTATGAAAAGCAGTATGAGAGATATCGAAATTGCAGAAATTTATCTGAACCTGCTGAAGTGGCCAGCAACTTGAGATTCGATAGGTCAATAGGCCATGGTCTTAGGAGAAAATGTAATATTATTATTCTACAGGAACATAGCAATAAAATGACTACTATTTGGGCATTACCATATTCATAGATTTGTCCCTTACTCATACCTCATCAGAGAGCTGCTTCTTGCAGTAGGTGAGAATGGACATGAATATCCATAACTAGATAATCTATAGTGAATATTTGACTTTGTAGTACTTATTCTAATAGGATCTCAAAAAAAATAAATAAAAACCAAAACAAATACAAAAAAAAGCTCTCCTCAAGATTTAAGGATGTATACAGAAGAAAAGATAAAACAAAAACTTGTATGAAGCAGAGTTAACAGGTAAATTTAATGAAACTCGTCTACACACAAGACTGATGTGCACATGATTTCACAGAGACTGACAACATTCATAAATTCTTTCCACGTTCAAAACACATAAGATTCCAGAACTGAGAAAATGAAGTGGACGTAATGTTTCAACTCTAACTATACGCTATTTGCAATGGATACTTACTGGCAAAGAAAATGTAAATTTTCTTAAGTAAAGTGTCACTGGGAGTAATAACTACAGTACATTGCATGCCTAATTCTCTTGAGTAGTTGGCCAACAAAGTGAACGGAACTGTTTTAATGTTGACTTTTTGTTTAACTTTGTTGTTTTATTTTGATATTTTTGACTTATTGTTTTCTTCCTTTTTTGATTTTTATTTTGTGTTTTTGAAAGAGAATGAAAATATAATATTGTGTAAGTAGAGAGTTACATAAGATCTGCAAGGGGTGAGGAGTTAGTACAAAACATGATCAAATATATCACATAATATGTTTTAATGCAAAATAAATAATAATATCAATTTTAAAATAAATTCATTCTGAGTTTATCCTAATATTTCTGATACAGCATATAGGAAATAATCTTTAAGTATAATAAAAGTAATTTTAATGTCACATACGTTTGAAAACAGTATTCACTGTGCAAAATGATATATTGTTTATGTCATACCAGAATGCCTCATTATACAGTTTTCACATAAGAGTCATGATGCAGTCAGTTAGAAGTAAAGAAATCGGAATGTAGAGTAAGAGAGAGGAAAATTACAGATTCACTTCTTCCACACTGTAAGGGACATGGTTTTCAGGTTTTAGTCACTGAGAATGAAACACATTTTCTGAAAAGATATGATAAAGTAAATTAAGTTTTCAAAATAATATGTTTCTAAAGGGCACAGCTCTGCTTTACCGGCTCCATAGAAAGAAGGAAATCGATTTGCATTGCCAACAAAGCCAACAGTTGCATCAGGGCTGATACTAACACAAAATGATGTCTTTCTTAATAATATGTTACTCATGCAGACATCCACTTAGAACAGCACCATTTGCTGATGATGTTTTCTTTCTTTCTTTTTTCATTGTATAGTCAAGTGTCCATAGATGTGTGGGATTATTTTGTGTCTTCACTGAAGTCAGTGAAGGGAACCATAGCCAAGATGTCTAACAATGGGGGCATGGAACCTAAAAGACCACTTTCTGTAGCCAGGCCAGAACTCCAAAAGTTAGATAAGGACAACAACCCACCCACAAAACTTTCAACACAAAATCTGTCTTGTCTGAAAGAAATATAGGGACAAAGATGGAGCTTGAAGGAATGTCCAACATATAATTGAGCCAACTCAAAGCACAGGCCATACTCTATTATGCTTACAGACAGGAGCTTAGCAGTCCTTGATAAGCTCTCTCCAGCACCTGACTGAAACAGATAAGATACCTACAGTCAAACATTGGATGAAGGGTGGAAGATTTGAGGAAAGGATTGAAGGCCCCCAAAAGAATGGGGAGCCCCACAAGATTACCAACAGAGTCAACTATCATACATTTCTGGGAACTCTTAGGAACTCAGCAATTAACCAAGGAATACACACAGTCTGGAATAATGCCCCCAGCACATATTCACTAGACATGCAGCTCCTGAAAGTTGTAGCCTGACTGTGGTATTATTTCCCCAACAAGGATGCCTTGTGTGTCCTCAATGGGAGAGAATGGGAGGACCAGGTGGGCATGCAGCAGATATTTAAATATAATTTAAATAATTAATTAATTAACTAAAAAGTAAATTAAAAAAGAATATGTTAGTCAACTGTGAACTCTGCATAATAGAATGAAGAGCTAAGAATTCTTTCTCAAATCCTATAAGCAGGAAAGGAGTTCTCTCTACATGAAACTATACACCAATGCAGAAAAGAATCAAAGACGAAGTAATCAATCATTCGCATCAAGTTTAGGAGCGGGTCTTGGATGTTTTTCCGTTGGACACCTCCTAAAAGGTACAACACTAATTCCTGATGAATGACTTGTTATTCTAAAATCAAAGCCATTTAGTTCATGTCTCAAAGATACAGACTGTGGATTAGGAAAATAGACCTTTACTCCTGGTGTAGTATTAGAAGACTGCATAAAGGTCCAGCAACTTAAGGAAGGAAACAATTTCGGTGAAGACAATGACTTAGTCTGAACATTAGAAGATTCCAACCTCTATCCTCTACACTGACAACTAATAAGCAATATAGGTAGAGAGGGTATGACCCAAGAAAACAGGGGCTAGTGGCCTTCCCAAGTAGCAGCAGCAGCAGCAGCAGCAGCAGCAGCAGTGTGTGTACCTAGTATCAAGTAATTAAAATGAAAAGACATCTGAAATTGACAAGTTTAGTCTGGTGCATTCCCTTAAACACATCAAGTTTAAATTCTTGCCAGGTTTTTAACAAATATTAGGTTGCTACATTCATTGAATGCACAGTGTTATAGCCGTTTAAACTTTTTCTTTCTTCATCCTTTCTTCTGTACAACACAGCTGGATTATAATAGATTATCAGGACACTCAGAAAAACAGACAATAAATGCACAGTGAAGGACCTAAATAGTCATCAGAAACAGAATGAGAACTACCACAGGAATGATTATTTTTTCTTTCAGACAAATAATTTTCAATAATGATGGTTAATATTATAAATGTCATACAGAAAGAGGGGATGAGACTAAATTACAAGAAATCTTCTACTCAGTCTTATTAAAAAGAAGACATAAAGTAGTGAGGGATGTGTGATAAGGGATAAAGGAGATTTGAAGGGAGGCATTAATGAATGTGCTATGTTGTATGCACATAAGAGTCTTTCAAAGTGGGCTGGCAAGATCGCTCAGTGGGTAAGAGCACTGACTGATTTTCCAACGGTTCTGAGTTTGAATCCCAGCAACCACATGGTGGCTTCACAACCATCTATAATGAGATCTAACACCCTCTTCTGGTGTGTTTGAAGTCAACTAGTGTAATTATGTATAATAACGAATAAATCTTTCAAAGTAAAACATTTTAAATTAAATACACATAAGGATAGAATCAGTGAACATGAAGTTTTGGTGATAAAAATCATAGAAAATAACAAAGAACTAGAACTTACAGGATATTTTTAAATGAGGTGGGAAATATCCCATAGCCCAAGAGTGGTCTAATTAGAATCCATAAAAATGTTACTATGACAAGAAAAATCATTGAGACCAAAAGAAGACTTGTCAAATTAATATAACATACACACACAAATACAAACACGCATATATCTATTCACACATAAATGCACATGCACATACACTAGTTAAAATGTCTAAATTAAAAATGTAGAAAACAGACACAAAGCCAAAAACAAGTAAACAAAATAAAAGCAACAAAGGCAGCCAAAATGTGGGCAATCTTAACACATAAAACACAAACAAAAACAAACTCCCCAACATATGTTAAAAGACACTTGAATGTTATTTGCAAACAGTGAAACAAAAGCAGTTGTGTCAATATGAAATTAAATATAACAAAAATGTTTTAAAATGAAAGAGAATAAGAAATTAGCAGATAAACTACAAGTATCCCTACATCATGATGGTGATGGTGATGATGATGATGATGATGGTGATGATGAATCTAAAGTTTAACTCTGGGGCTAGTCATTAAATTACATGAGATAACACAAAATGAGAGACAAAATGAGCAATATTCTACATACTCCCTCAAGATATAAACCAAAGAAACACAAGAAAATAACCTTAAAGATATGAGGAGATGAAGATACTGGTACTTTCTTCTTCATCCATGCTGGGTAGCTTTCACATTAGTGCAATATCCTATACATACAGATGTGGGAAACAAGAAAACAAATATCAGATGCAGCTGGGCACTCTAGGAGCTACAATAAGGATGGAGGTGGCAAGACATGTCTACTGAGGAAATGGTGGCAAATAGTATCGGAATAATGAGCTATACTCTGTTTCTATTTAAGACATGGACCACAAGGTAGAACCTTTTATCATTAGCTGGGTTAAAAATCTATAGCTATCTACAACAGAGAGAATAACCAAAACACACATTTTTCAATGTGGTCATAAGAGCAAAATATCCTTTAAATTCTGACCCTCATATAAACATACACAGATTATATACATTAGTGGTTAACTCTGAGTCACCAATAACACATCAGTGCCACATTAAAGAAAGAAATAAAAATACTTCCTTTTGAAGTTTAGTTATACAAAAATGACTCTATATACAAATTGTCAACTCCAGGAACCCTCCATCTTCCAAATGCTGCCTGCTTGAATCTATGCCTATCTGAAGGCTATATCTGTCCCTAGTTTTCTTTATATATTTATCTATATGTGTCTAGGTATAGCTATCTGTTGTATAGATATCCGTGACTTGTCTTTCTTCATAGCAAAATACTTCTTTCTGTATTTACTGAATATCATAGGAAGCTTCATCTGGGGAAGGAATAATATGTTTTATCTCTACTGGCATATGAAATTCCTTTAAATTTCTGTATTTCCTGTTTTACCAAATGGTAAACATCCACTACTTTTGGTCATAGTCATAGCAGAATAAATAATTTCAGATTGCACTTATGCATTTGTTTAGGTAGTAAAAGGCCATTACATGGGAAATCCAAGCAAATAAAGTTGTTTACACTCTTATTTTAAGTGTAGGTTAAATAAACAGTTTGAACAGGTTGCCAGGCTGAAATTTTATGCGACCTCAAGTTATTTTACTAACTTTGCCTGTGAGGTTCAGTCAATGTAAAATGTATCTTCAGAATATTGCATCACCACATACAGATTACACCATCTTACAGCACTTATCAGAGAAGTTGTAGTAGGTGGCAATACTTGAATACAGATACCCACAACTACTGAATGTCATTAGAGGGTGTTCATCTCTAAAGAGCGAAGGGCTGATGAAGCCTTACATTTTGCTGAGGAGCTATTGACAACTAATGGATGTGGGTGAAGGGAGAGTCAAATTTCCCTAAGGATGAGGTGCTGAGAAGATTATCATCCTCCTGTAGATGTTTCTAAATCTGTTCCCATAGAGTCAGCAATAACTGGACTCAGTAATTTAAAAAAAAGCACATATAAATTTTAATGAAAAATTGGTAGATGGTGAGA